>NC_063999.1:9412500-9712500 GCF_932276165.1 Plutella xylostella | reverse complement strand
GGGTATAAATGTTAGTGAATGCATTCACAGAACTGAAACGTTATAATATTCTAATCGTTGGTTATTATGTTGTTTAAAATTGAAGTTATCTCTCTGTATAATATGTATCTATCTGTCAATACTGTTGTTGATTTAATTTATAAGCTATGTCTATCTTAAGGTGTATCCCTTCTTTGATATGCCACTTCGGAAGCAACGAATTTCAAATATTATTTTTCATTTACTCTTCTGTCTGCACAACGCATCATAACATTAATGTGATTATTGATATTTATCTGATATTTAATTGGTGTCTATAATGAGAAAGTTAAATTCAACAATATAATAAATTAAAATATATTATAATCGTATAATAAATGTCAACAGCAATCTGTAGTGAAAGAAATACTAATAATAAAATAAATAAGTACGAGTAATATGCGATCGTCGTAGAAACGTCATTAAGTAATCTATTGAAAATAAATATTAATGTTAAACAAACAAAATCTTCGCACAATCTGAGTCAAGGAACTAGAATAGGCTAACAATTATATATTGTATATGGTATAACGACGTAAGCGTACAGACTACATAAGTAACTTATATTTAAAAGTATGTAAGATGACGTTCCAAATGCATTATTTCCTTCAGTTTCAGTCTTCGTACATTTTCATGTTTTCTAATGCTTTCCTTAACATGTCGTAAGCAGTTGGTTTTCAAGGTTGTTGATTATATATAATTCCAGTTTTAAAATTGTACATAGAGTTTCGTTGATGAAATCACTAGGAACAAAAAAATGAAATGGTCCATTAAATTTTATCACTTAAAGATAGATGTAAGTGTAAATTTAGTGCGTCAGATACAATATTTGTGTGTGCTTAATAAGTATTACCTTAATACTATTACATGCCAAAATTTTTGGTTCAAAGGCAAGGCTTTTGAGGGATTGTCGAGGTCGCCACATGTGATTTATTTTCTATACTTTTGCCACTGTACTTTGATCATTGTAAATAACTTGTGGATCACAAAGCCAGATATCTCAGGCTATCGGAATAAATCATCTACTTGCATTATGTCATTGTGTTCCGAACCAATCTAGTCTTTGGAGGTTTTTGAGCAGTTTTTAACGGTCTAATTAATATATTTTCTTGTATAAAAGCCGGATAAACGTTTCCAGTTTCTGTAATTTGTAATTAATCAAGCTAACTTTGTAAATGCTTTTTGAGGATAGATTTTTTAAATATAAATTATACCAAAAAAACAAGGCTCTTACAAACTGTTACCGATGGATCTCTCTTGTAAGTAGCTCTATGCAGTTTAAAGTGGAGGTGGTTTTGAAAATTTCGAAAAATCGTAATACTCTGTGCAGTAAGAAATGTGATCAATTGAAAACAGAAGTTTGAAATTACCAAAATCTCCGCCCGATGAATGTAGATCGGCTCACCAAATAAGAAACACATTGTTTTCGCTGTAATAATCAGTTCTAAAACTTGTAGATATTAGAAATGAACAGTTAATTTTTAAGATGTTTTTGAAACTGTTAAGGCACGGTTTTCTCAAACGACAAAGATTTTTATGACCTTCGTCAAAGGGTGTATTTTGTAATATTGTCTTTTTGTCCAACAGTATATTTTAAGGTGTTTAATTGTAATTATAAGTTTGACGTATTGAGAGGGGCGAGGGGTCCCAGTGGGCTCTCAACTTGTACATACTATGTCGTAATTATATATAGGGTATACCTACCTATCTACAATAACTTGATATACATATGTACGTAGATCTAAAAATTGTTAAGTATGATGTAACAACTACTGTAGAGTATGAATTTAAGACAACGTGTACATTTTGTATCGTACTTTGTTTCAATAATGAATATATATTATTATATGGTAAAAATAAATAATCCAGTTTTTAAAAAATATACACCAGATTTTTATTGGAATCCCTATTATGTAGTCTGAGCCTATCTGAAACCTAGTTAAACATTGTGAGATATGGCGTTTCGACTTTCTCCGTGTTCGGCATCATAAGGGTCACAGTGACAGTTAAATAAAGTCCATTTTTCTCTCCACCTTTAATTTGCAAGGTGCGGGTGCCTATATAAATAGAGTGAGTCGCCCGCGCGCCTCAGTTGGTTTTTGATTTTTGAAGTGAACACTTCGGCAAAATGGCTCAACGTAGCCACGGTTCTCGTCGGCTTCGCTCCGACGGGGAAAAATATATTATTGAATTTGCGGAGTCCTCGCTGCCGGGAGCTGTAGCGTGATGCGGACCAGGCGGCGCGGGGCCTGCCGGCTGCTGCGCACGCAGCCATTGCTGAGGATTTCGCAACGAAGGTTTGAGTTGATAAGCCGTGAGTAAAATGCTATTATTTACTGCTTTTAAAAGCTCAGCCACTGGTCATAATGCTCCGGCGCTTGGGGTTTTTATCCCACGCAGTAGGGTCCGATTCAATAGTCGTGGTGATGATTGATCACATATTCCGGTCCTACTAGTGGCGCTTGAGCTAGATACTTACATTAATGACCGCTTTAAGTAAAGCATATGTTAATTTTATACAGGAAAAAATAATTAAAATATATTTTTCTACCCTCAATTTCTAATATTTTTAGAAAACAGTAGATAAAAACTTTGCTATTACAATAATGCACTTGATTATAGCTTATGTAAGGCTTTACAAACAGGAGCTTTCCAGGACCGTCATAGGATTTTTTACAGGAAGCACGTGGCTCCGAGTTTCAGTATGTTGGGACATTGTGGCATGTGCGGCGAGTAATGTGATCCGCCGGTACCTACCCGCTGAGGGTAGGCAGGCCGATTCGGTGAAATTGAAGTTTCGTGTATTCTGCACCCGGCCCTGTGCTCCTGCGCTGGCCGCCGTCTCGTGGCACCTGTATCGCAGCGTACACCCGGCCCTGGGCTCCTGCCCTGGCCACCGGTTCGTGCCACCTCTATCGCAGCATACACCCGGCCCTGTGCTCCTGCGCTGGCCGCCGTCTCGTGCCACCTGCATCGCAGCGTACACCCGGTCCTGGCCCTGGCCACCGGTTTGGGGTACCTGCATCGCTGCATAGACCCAGCCATGCACTCCTGCCCTGGCGGCTGTACACCCGGTCCTGGCCCGGGCCACCGTTTTGTGCCACCTGCATCGCAGCCTACACCCGGTCCTGGCCCTGGCCACCGGTTTGTGCTACCTGCATCGCTGCATAGACCCAGCCATGTACTCCTGCCCTGGCGGCTGTGTTGTCCCACCTGCATCGCTGCGCACACCTGGCACTCCTGTTCTGGTTGCCAGATCCAAACGCCCCCTATCTGGGAAGAGATTTTATGCTTAGCGGAACCGCCTGCACTATTGCTAGCACGGTCATCATCATCATCAGCCATCATTATGAGTGACTTATTTAGAAGGTATCGAGTAACGTGCGCTATTCATCAGTGATTTTGGCATATGCAGACGAACGTTTACTGCCAAGGTTGGTCATGTTAGCCATACAAGGGCACACCAACGAAGCCTGAGTAACCACCTGCAGTCGCCGTAGCCGCATCGGCATGGATGACGACAAATCGGGTAACGTGCACCGCTTCTAAAAGTGTTATAGCACTTCAATTTGATGCCTCCGCTGAGGTAGGGTATTCTATTAAAGCAGCTTTCTTCTGAACTGCCCAAAGTGACCTGTAGACTGCTCCTGGGGATAGTTGTGCAATCAATTTTTTATTTCGATGTCTCTGCTGAAGAAACTGTCTAATGCAGCTTTTGTTCTAAACTGCCTAAAGATCATTGGACTGCTCATGGGAATAGTGACGCACGGTAAGTACCTACAGGAGCGTTACTCTATACTGATGAGAAACGAACGAACGAGAGCTGTCGTGCAATCGGCACGTTTAATACATACAAACAGATAGAGCGGCTCGCGCCGCAGTGCACTGAAAGTTCGTTTTTCGTCATATAAAGTGAACCCTCAGACACTATCTTAAGTGTCATGACACATCGGCAGATTCCAGCTTTGAGTCTTTTCTTTTCTCGGCTGTGAGCAAAGTGAATCCCACCGGCGAGTGTTCAACCTAAAAGCACTGAGCTAATTCCTGATTTCGTGAAAGTCGCTGTTGCTATACCATACCGCTTCACAAGTTACCGAATTTATTATAATCCTACTGTCGGGTAATCATGATCGGAGTGTCATCGCGGTTTCTGAGTGGCACCATATTAGCTGTCTTACTTATGTCCCAGTGGATTGTGAGTGTGTATCCGAGCTCTTTGTTGAAAAATGCGTGAACCTCCTACGCAGCAGCTGTCTACTAGTTGTGTATCGAATAAATCGAGTAACGGTGCTCTTGCACGAGACGACTACCTTTTGGTAAAATTATAACTTCCACTATTCTGGGAACATGCATATACCTACTGTGTACTGTGTATCACATCACGTGTAGCCGCAGCCCTACTCAATGGACGGGGCTAGATAATAAACAATGGCAGTCGTCATTAAATTTCTATGAATTTCGAAGGTCATCATTTGGAGCACAATCCAAAGGGTGAAAGTACCTATTCATGCCTAAACGGCTTCTCTAATGAAAATGTATTTTTAATTCGATTCTGGCGCAAACGTTTCATAACTATTTTTCAACACTGTATCTGCTGAAACTACTTAAGACTGACTGGTTAAGATGCAGACGTGCCGTTTTCACAATTCCATTTTGAGTATCCTCAACTGTTTTATGGATCTTTCAGTTAGTTACAGAGCTCCAAAATTTATAATGCGCATAGAAATCTTTGACAGATCGGTTGTTTTCGATTATATGACACATGATATTGACTCCTATTTCTTTCGAACAAGGTGCAAACTGCAAGTGTTTTAATTAAGGCTCTTACGATTTAATGACTCGGGTGTGAAGATCACATGCATTATTAATTTTGGACAAGTGTACGTAACTAGTTACCAAGTAAAAAATTACTTGTGTCATGCCCGTACTCGCATCTCATTTAGGAGCTCTCTGGCCTCTAGCTGAAGGCTAGAACTGGTATATATATCTACTAAGCTAGTACAGAGTTATAACCGGGCAGCGGGAACTGACGTGGTAGCTGCTTGATTTATTAGAGTTTGCTGAAAACTTTCTAAATAAGTAATAATTATTAGTCATAATATTAACTCTTCGCAGTTCTTTCAGAATGCAATACCAGGTCGCTGAAGTACAGTTAAGTTACAAGTACAGTCACAGTTATTCGCATATCGATGTCCAAGGACTTTTTCTTGGGTATAGCTAACTACCTAAGTTTACCTATAGATAGCCGCAAGCTATCTGCTGTTGGCGAACTGTCAGTTCTGATAGGCTCGAGGTGGCTCGTCCAACTGTCCATGTTCCCGCCACCATGATTGTTGCTTCCACAGATTAGAGTCTATGTTGGCTGTCGTTGCATCAGGTCTGATCAGGTACAACTAACATCTTTACGTACCATCTTTATTTAATCGAGCTATTTTATTTTGTTTTATCTAGGTTGACTTAATGGTTTCAAGATCGAACCTACAACAATGTAAGTAGGTACCTACCTACGTACCTTTGAAGTTGCAACAAGGCGAAGCCTTAAGGTTTTGGCCGAGACCTGCCCTTAGTGTTGACGAACATACCTAAAGGTGACCTTGTTAATGTTTTTCATATGAAGTACTGAACATTTTACTTATCCTGGTGGCATGACTGATCATTTACTTACCCAGTTAAGACATGTTAGCCGGGTTTCATTTATCAACTATTATAATTGTTATTGTTGTGTTAATCAATCTTTATTAATTGATGTCATCTACCAAGGAATGCTGCCAGAGCTCATAATATTCACACATGATGATACAGAATGATAGTAGCCCACAAAATCGGTGCAAAGGCTTATAAAATAACTTTCCTTCCTAGTAGGACTGCACAGGAACTCGTTAACCGCCGAGTTAGTTAGAATACAAAATTAGACTGTGTGTTACTTGTCAATCTAGAATATGAATATAGTGACCTGCATCATGTTTTGAAAAACTGAATACTTAGTTATCCGCCAGTGTCACAGCCTTCATCTAATCTTTTCCAGTAGCTGATGAGGCTGAGATATTTAGTAAAATTATCTTCCCTTCAAGCACCACTCCTCGTTCCAAGGACTAGATGCCGCGCCAGGTGTTGCAGGCCGTGTCGTCGTACAGGGCTGACTGAGCAGGTCCTCGAGGCTCCAGGGTCGGCTGCTGCATTTCTGAGGTCAGTCCAGAATTACATACCCTAGTCAGCATGTGCTGACCTGAGCCCCAGCGGCCTGGATCGATATTCTACATTTTACAGCTTTTAAATATTGTTTAAAGTATTTCACTGGTTCCATCCATTCGGCTAGTGTATGTTAAAAATATTGCCTTGACAATAACAAGATTTTGATCAATAATTACTTATAAGTATTGCTTTCAAAGAGGCACTGTGTGTATCCATATGTATAAATACCTACCTATATGTATAGGTACATACCTTCCATAACTTTCTGACAAGTCAGGAATAATAAGGAAGTACTTAAGTCTTATGTATACTTATACCTTTCTTTTTAGTATATCTATTACCTAGAAATCTATGCATTATAAATTTATAGATTCAAATATTTATCTACTGATATACTCATCAGTAGCTTATGGGTCACAGTTGGTTTTCTCTCCACCATGCGATAATAAACACATCTCACAATGTTTAACTAGGTTTCAGATAGGCTCAGACTACATAATAGACGCATTTTTCCTGAAATAAAAATGACATATTATGTATCTAGCCTATCTGAAACCTAGTCATTTCTGCATGGTGATATTACAACTGAGGCGCGCGGGCGACTCACTCTATTTATATAGGCACCCGCACCTTGCAAATTAAAGGTGGAGAGAAAAATGGACTTTATTTAACTGTCACTGTGACCCTTATGATGCCGAACACGGAGAAAGTCGAAACGCCATATCTCACAATGTTTAACTAGGTTTCAGATAGGCTAGATACATAATATGTCATTTTTATTTCAGGAAAAATGCGTCTATTTTTATTTAGACTTGAGTTTCTGCCAAACCTTTGCTTGTGGTAGGTGCAGGTACAGATACAGTTGACCCCATAAATATTATGTAGGTATATATTTTTGTACCATGTCAAATTAAACTGAACTTAACAAGTCGACGTCGCTTTGAATTCAAAATTTAAATTTTGACAAGGTACAAGTACAAGGTGTATAAATCCATACAAATTGATGAGATTATGGTCCTGGCATTCACGTAACATAAAAAAGAGAGACACAAAATAAGTCAACAATCAACTCACAGTCATCTTCAAAGCATGAATTTCGTCAGCTTTTATCGCCCTAGCATTAAAACTTAAACAAAACAGAGAGGTCACTCCAGCTAACGAAAAACGATGACTGCATCGTTGCATCACCAACGGTACTGAATTCATGACAGTACCGGTTCAGAGTTCCGGTGAAGAGTGGTCTTTATCAAAAACACTAAACCGTCTCCGGGCTGGCGTTGCCCGGACGAAGGACAATTTAAGGCGATGGGATATGCTCCCAGCCAATGCCAGCACTCTATGGAGTTGCGGAAGCCTCCAGACTACGTCACATCTTAGAGTGTCCTAATGCCCCAAAGTGCAGTCAAGGAGACCTGATGAAGGCCAATGATCTCGCAATAAGAGTAGCAAAACACTGGAGGAAGTTAGCTTAGTGCATTTACACGATAGAAGAAGAAGAAGTTCCGGTTCGTTCGTTTTTGGCCAATCTAGAGTGACCCCAGAGCCAGAAGGGGCCGCTTTTAAACAGCGTCGCAATAAAACAGCCAACGTTTATTAATCCGCGACAACCACACGTCGACGTCGCCGGCAAATAATACCAGAAACGAGACAAAATTATACAGGCTGAAGTTTTATCAGTGGTTCAATCTACTATAGGTAAGTTCTATAAAAATAAACGCGAAATAATGTCAGTATACAGGCTGTATGTTTCATTTAGAAAGTACAGATTCGATTTTTATGACATTTGGAATTCTGAAAGCTAACGCCCTCTATTTACTTTTTAACCCGGAGTGCCGAAGCGAGGCCCGAGGGCAACAGCTAGTAGATAGTAAATATACCTATTAAAGATCAATTTATACTTTTATCTCATTTTGAATTATGCGCTTTCACATTGAAAGCAATACCTGTAATAATTAAGTAGGTATATAAACAAGATATAATAATATTTGCACTCAATACGAACCACCACTATCACTTACAAAACTCCACCCCAAACTCAGGACGGCCATCAAAAATGGATGAGAAGTCTAATATAACAGAGGCCTATATAAAATTAAAGTAATAAATTTGAATAATGGGTCGTCGGGGGCCGTTGTTACTTAGGCACCGCACACACGAGCCCGAAGTGTCGCCGTGGGATCACTCGGCTGCTATTCGGGGTCTGGGAACGACGCCTAATGTCGCTGGACTGCTGAAATGGGTTCCGCTGGCCCATGGTGTAAGTATGTTAGGTTTGGTAAATATTCGTGTGCAGTTTTGAAACTAAAACGTTGCATAGAAACTGAACTACAGTCGCGAGCAACGAAAAGTTTTAGTCAAAAAATGCCGACACCAAATGAACCCAATTTTTTAAAACAATTGGAATAAATATATGGGACAAAATATTTTAAAAGTTCATCAATATTGCAGTGTTTTCCGTAACGGAGTAATTTACACAAATGTTACAAAAACACAATAAAATTGTCACTTCTAAAGCTACACAGTCTAAGATTTAACTCTAAATTAGGGACATTGTTGAATGTGTTTTAAAAAACACACAAACACTCACGCCTTGTACTAGTGTACTCCCTTGCGGGGTAGGCAGAGGTGCATTGCTGCACCCACTTTTCGCCAGAGTGTAATAGGGGGCGGGCCTATTGCCATTTTATGGGCACATCCATGACCCGAGAACAAAATAAATATCTGTGTTTAAACAAATGTCTGCTCCTGCCGGGAATCGAACCCGGGACCTTCGGCTCAGTAGTCAGGGTCACTAACCACTACGCCATTCGGTCGTCTTTTTGTTTTAACTTAACCCGTGCCTGCGAATAAGTTATTCAGATCACCGCGGGCTTTGCACGTTAGTCGAAGATTTGCCCCTCGTAAAGTTACTGCTTAGGTATTGTATGAGAGTAGTTAGGTATTTGATAAATAGGCTCGAGAACAATGGAAAAGATTCACTTACAAAATTCCGGCACTAAATGTAATTTTTTTTAAAATAAATAAATATTTGGGGACATCTCAAACACGGCCATCCGACCCCAAGCTAGGCAGAGCCTGTGTTATGGGTATCGGACAGCTGATATATCTACACAAATACATAGATAGATACATATTAAATATAAATATCAACACCCAAGACCCGAGTACAAATATTATGTGTCTTTAAACAAATATCTACCCCAGCCGGGAATCGAACCCGGGACCTTCGGCTCAACAGTCACTAACCACTACACCAGTCAGCCGTCTAATGGCATTTTTTTATAAATTATTAAGTGAAGTAGGTATATGAAATAGTAGTTGGCAATATTTGTATACGTATGATATCGATAGGTGGTCGAATATGAACGTCACTTATAAAATTCCTGTATAGTTTATATATAAGCAAGTTTTAATAAAAAGCTCTTAGTAGTGTATGAAAGAGTGTGTTTCCTTCAAACTTGTCAGTCAAGGCTCCCAAGATACCATCGGAAAACAAAACAGCGTCCCGAAAAACATCCACGGCACCCGAAATTGATTCTATAGAATTGGCAATACTGTTGTCATTTATACACTCACTAGCTGTTCCCGCGAGATTTGCTTCGCCTTAAAAAGTTTTCCCGTGGGAATTCCGGGATACAAAGTAGCCTTTGTTCTCTCTCAGGGTCTAGACCATATGTATACCAAATTTCATTCAAATCCGTTCCAGTCCCGTAGTTTTGGCGTGAAAGAGTTACAGACAGACAGACAGACACAATTACTTTCGCATTTATAATATTAGTTAGGAAGTTAGGACTAGGATAGGATGAAAGTCACGAGCAATGAAAAAGTTCCAGTGACAATAGAAGTTTCGTCTATTGTCGAGAAGTAAAAACTTCTAGACGGAAATGACGCCGTTTGCAATATTGAAGTACGTTTGACAGCATCTCACAATACTGCCAATTTAAAACGATATATTTAGTCATTTTAAATTAAATGCTTGACAAAATTGGGGTCGTTTGGTGTCGAATTTTTTTATTGCTCGCATCGCGAGTATAAGAAGTTTCTCATCTGAGTAAATCTAGCTTGAACTTAGATCCTGAATCTATCTTACGACAATTCAGCTAATTGCAGCGCCGCATTACGAGTACATAATCAAATCAAATATTTTATTGCCATCAAGTGTACATTAATGATCTTAAAATAATATAGTACTTACAACTTGATACCCATAGTGGGCACTGCAAATTCCCTTAAAGCTAGTAGGAACCAATTTCACAATAATACTAGGTTCTTATTCATAACTCTTAAATCAATAATATTAAGCTTATAATTAACTAACCAACAAAACAATAATAAAGTATTTATTTAGATCAGAACATCATATTTCTGAGCAATTTTTAGGTTCATAAAGTTTTGCTCAACTTGACGTTCTCAGGTATGAAACTGACGACGGTAAGTCACTTGCACTAACTTTAGATAGACAGTTTATGTGTTAGTACAGTCAGCTGCTTTAGTAGCTATACACTTTTGAACCTTGTCAAACTCACTAACTGCCTATTCATTCATTCAGACATTGACGTTTTGTTTAGTAGGTATTTTGACAAGGTACAAAAGTGTATAGCTACTAAAGCAGCTGACTGTACATAGTATATAATTTAGTTATGTTAGTGAATTAATATTGTTAGCAAAATTATGCAAACCTCAAAGACTACAGGCAATGTAAACTATGTTCTCGTTAAAATTCAGAGCCTTACAAATTTATTTATCACATTTTATTGTTCTGTCCAAATTTGTCTCCCGTTGGAATTGGTCTGGTGAATCGTTAATTAATTTAAGGGGTTTAATTATTATGCATAGACGAATTCTAATTTAGCTCAGAGTAAAGTGAATGAGTTATATTCTCGACTCTACAAATGAATTTTAAGTTTTATACCATTCTATTCAATTAATTTATTTCACATATTGTAAGTACGTACCTGATTATTTTTCAGAATGATGAGCTGATAGTCACTCCATTTCTACCACCATTTTTGAACACCCTGAGGATAACCGCAGGCCATTGAACAGACTTTCACGTACCCCTTCAAATGACGCGTGACCTTGCCGAGGTGGTCGACCGTCCAATATGACATTCAGACTTCTATGACGTATAGGAAGATAGGCGATAATTCGTTGTTTACAACCGCGATACGCCGGTGTGTTGCAGTCAAGACTTGTGTTAGGTAGCTAGAGTATGACCAACATTTTCTTGCACCTCCTGTGGTTTGACTGGTAGAAAATGCTTGTAGCATTAAATCCAACCTGTATAAACTAATTTTTATATTTGTGCAATAAAGGATTAAATAAATAACAAATTTCATGTGACAGCTGCAGAGGAATTTGGTACTTTTTAAGGCTCCCGTGGAAAATTGCATCTACACTTACGATATTGCTTGTAAATAAAAATACCTACCATAGTAGCACACGGAAGATTGATTGTACGAAACTGTCTCTTCATAAGAAAAAAAACCTTATTTTTTTTGGTAAGAGTGTAAACTGTATATACCTGTAAAAATCAAAACTACATTATCGTACCTAGAAGTCAATGAATGCAACTTATAAATATTATTATGTAGGTATAACGTTTTATTTTCCACGGGGAAACTGCAACTTCACTATAATATTTTATTCAAAGTCAAAGTCCTGAAATTTTTACAAATTACTTAATTACTACTATTCGGTGGGTATGTCACAAATTATACGTGATTTTGCATTTGGTAGGACAGAACACCATGGTCTGTCAAATTATATTCATTAAGTATAGTTCATTATACCACCTTCTCGAATATTAATTTCTCAGATTCCAACGAAATACAGACAATCAAAACATGAAATACTTAGATGAAAGTTCTTCTTCTTCAGGTGCCATCTACTATCGTAGGTCGGCTATCATTATGGCCACTTGGGCCCGGGAAGTCGCAGCTCGGAATAGCTCTATGGTGGACATATTGAACCATTCGGCGAGGTTCTTTAGCTGTCGCAGCCGGATCGTATAATCCGCCGCATTACATTACGGCTGGCCGCATTACATAACAGGGCTGCTTTGTAATGCGCCGGTTCAACGTTTAGCCAGATTGTCCTTTCCATACGTTCTTCAATACGGCGGCCCACGTTTAGCCACATCGTACGTCTACTGTAATTGTAGGGTGACCATGACCATACTTATAAAATAAAGAAACGTTTGAATTAAAAAAGGCTTTTTTTGGTATTTTTCGCTTGGATTCGCAAACTTGGCATAAGGAGACAAATATTTCAATTGCCTTCTTTGGGATGTAAAGTTTACTTTTGATAGCGTACATCATTTTATCTCTTCCACTATGGCCGGTTTCCTTATGGACTTCCATCAAAGTATTAAAATAATGTCCCATCGGCACAACTCGGATAGTAGGATCTTCCGGTTTATTTTTCTTAAAGATCAAATAATCTTCGCCGGCCACATTCATGATATCATATTTTTTTCCCTAGTAATATATTGTGTTGAATTCCGCCGACCACCAGAATCCATGGTCACTTTACCTGTTTTGACGGGCATTATAACCTCCGAAACTCGGTCCTTTGTCCATGGTTTCTTCACTGTCCCACATTGAGCTGAGTAGAAATTATTTAACTGCTCGTTAAAAAATTCCTTAAAGTCACTGTCCACTAATGTATTTATCACGTTTTTTTCATTTAAAACACTAATTTCTTCGCAATTTTGTAACACATTAACTGTATCCGACGCCATTGTTGTTGTTATGTCAGGCAGCGCCACGAGTGTTAATAATAGAAACTAAAAACTTTCAAAGCGGCGGCTAATTTCTAGCCGTATTACATTACGGCCAGCCATATTGAAGGACGCACGACGTCGAATACAATCCGCCGAAATTTCATCCAGCCGTATTCAATCCGGCTAAACGTTGATCCGGCGCATTACAAAGCTGCCCTGTTATGTAATGCGGCCAGCCGTAATGTAACGTGGCGGATTATACGATCCGGCTGCGACATAGCCAGTGGGTTCTTCTACGGCCAGGTCTTCTTTTGCCCTGTATTTTCCCTTGCAGTATGAGTTGCAGGAGGGCATATTTTTCATTGCGCATTATATGGCCTAAGTATTGCAGCTTCCTTTTCTTAATTGTGTTTAAGAGTTCTAGCCTTTTGTGCATCCTTTGCTGTACCGTTTCATTTTTTACTCTATCCGTCCATGATATTTTCAGCATTCTTCTGTATATCCACATTTCGAAGGCTTCTAACCGTTTACATAAGGTCTTGGTCAGTGTCCAAGCTTCTACTCCGTACAGAAGAATGGAAAAAATGTACCTAGCACCGTACCAAGCGGCACCTAGTGGAGAGTTTGAGATTTCGGTTGCTAAGGAGGTGTCTCATTTTCACAAACGCAGCCCTGGCTTGCTCGATGCGACATCTGACTTCCACACTGTGGTCCTCCTATTCGTTCACAATACACCCTAGGTATTTGTATATTTATATGAACTAACTCTCTCCAACGGTTGGTTGTTGACATAGAGATTGGCAGATATTTGTGAACGACCGACAACCATGTACTTGGTCTTTTTTATATTAATATTGAGACCGTAACGAGCACTGGTTGATGCCACACAATTTATCAGCTTTTGCAGGTCTTCAGGGCAGCTGGCAAGGAGAACAGTATCATCCGCGTATCGTATGTTGTTGAGGGGTCTCCAATTTACAACAATACCTTCAGTTGCATTTTCAAGCGCCTCTGTGAAAATTTCTTCAGCGTACAAGTTAAATAGCAACGGTGATAATATACATCCTTGTCGCACTCCTCGTAATATCTCTACATCAGCTGTGAGTTTGTGTTCTACGCGGACGTTTGCTGTCTGTCGAGACCTACTTTTTCTAAGATCTGGATAAGTTTGTCGTGTTTCACGTGATCGAACGCTTTTTCATAGTCGATAAAACATATGTAAATGCTTTGGTTCATATCCCAACACCGTTGCATGAGCACTTGGTAGGCAAATAGTGCATCTCTCGTGCCATAGCCATTTCTAAACCCAAATTGTGTCTCTGATATATTTTCTTCACACTTTCTATAGATTCTTTTGTGAATAATCTTTAAGAATTTTTTTAGGACATGGCTCATTAATGAAATGGTACGGTATTCGTTACAACGTTTTGCAGTGCTGATTTTTGGTAGGGTTATGAATATAGAGTGGAGCCAATCTGAAGGAATAATGCCTGTGTCATAGATACTATTGAAGAAATTCACCATTACATCAAGATGTTCATATTCTAGTAGTTTAAGAATCTCAGCTGGTATTTCATCAGGACCTACCGATTTTCCGTTATTCGCAGACTTAATTGCATAAAAAACTTCTTCTTTTGTTATACGTGGTCCAATAAGCTCTGTACTAGCGTTGATGTGGTTAGATCTCTGGTCGTGAATAATATGATGAAAGTTAGAAATCTATAAATAGCTATGAGCAACAAACGTCATTTTATCAATACTTTATCAGCGCATGCATGTACATCCTTATCTCTACGATAAGACAAGACAGCGACACGAAGTCTGGCACAAATTATTTAGATTCCCCAATGTTATTATTTATTTATGAGCATAAAGTAGCATCATAGTGGAGAAATCAGTTTTAAAATTGTTTTTTTTTCTTGTTTTTATTATTTGAGTTTATTCACTACAAACATAATAATACACAGTCATATGTCTCCTCTGAATCCCACAAAACTGCATGTCCTCATCCAACCAGTCCTTGGTTACTTGTCTAGCGTCGTGGGTCAAGCTGGCAAGGGGGTTACTCTTTGAATCGGCGAACGAACGAACAAGATAGACAAGAATAATACAACGAGATAAAGCCGTAGTTTACGCAGCGCTCCGTAACTCCGGAACAGCAAATTTTCAGCGCTAACCACGACTCTATCTCGTTGTATTACGCGTGCCGATTGCGTGACAATTCTCGTTCGTTCGTTCGTTCGTCGATTTACAGAGTGACCCCATGGAGAGCGATCTACGCTACGTTTTTCTGTGCAGCGAATATAAGATCTTCGAACCTCCGTTTACGTCGCATATCGTCAACTGTCACTGTCAAAATGTAAGGTGATTTGTTGTAGTTCCAAAAGTGACATTTGTGAGTTTCATAATATGTTTGTGTAGATTCGAAAATATTGACAGTTGACGATACTGTTCTTTTTCCATATGTTTGTGAAGAATCGAAAATAGTATCGAATCCTGTGATCGCTGCACTGATCGTGGCGGGTTCTGTGTATGACGTATGTGTGTGACTAATGTGACTATGTAATATAGAGACTCGACCCGGTAAAGGTGACTTGCCGGCCAATTACCTGCTCCGTGTTATTCCGTTGGCAATCTGATTAATATCTATTGATGTAGCTCTAAACATGTTCACGGTTGTGGCTGCATTAGGAAGATCTTGTACAGAGACCTGTGGGGTTACCACCACCGAATAGTTATTAGCTAGGTACTTATTAACAATTAACATAATATTATAAAAGTTTAGCACATCTAGATATGTGAACCCACCAACCCGCAGTGGACCAGCGTGGTGGGAAATGGCCCAAGCTTAGGAAGGCAGTTTAGACCTTGGGGATATGCACAAAGGTTCCACTCGAGAGAGCCAGGTGCAGTTACTTACACCCCAACAGAGAATAGAATATGATAGAATATAAAAAGTTGGCTTGAAATTGGTATCCTCAATATGAACACTAGAAAGTACATATCTGCTTTTTTATGAAACAAGAAGTATCTGTAGGTCTGTATAGTAAATGTCTGTATGATTGGTTATAAACAAATAATAATTATACTTAGTAGGTTGGTAATAACAATAACGTCATAAAATGATAATTCTGCTTATCAATGCATGTCTGTTCCTATGCTGCACAAGTGCATTTATTGCTTGTATAAACACAATTTTAATGTAGTTTTAGCGATATTTTTGCTTACCACACTAAATAAAACAAAAACATAAACTGACTTTTGCTTACTTTATTGCAGTTTCCACGTGGTGATTCCATTTGGAAAATAAATATACATAAGTACCTACACCACTAGACAAAAAAAAAATAATGCTATAAGAATAAAAGATAAACTAACTGAACTAAAGTGACTGCAATGAACTATATATGTATGTAATAATTTGTAAGTAAGAAGCTACGAATGTTAGTAAATATACTGGGAGGCAAATATTATTATGTACCTGGCCCTAGAGTTTAACTTAGCAAATTTTACTCAAACAGAACATTTTCACATTTTTTTTAACTGTAAACAATAGTTATTTTATTCTTTTAGCCCGATATTCTTATACATAATATACCTAGCTAAGAAGAACACTCGTGGTAACATCACATGACCCAAAATCAAATCAAAAATCGGTTCAGCCGTTTCGGAACTACGCTACTACAGACACGTCAATTTTTTCGACGGCGGTTAACATACACACTTAACACGTTAGCAGCCAAAAGACACATTGCCGAGCCCTCACCGCGATCGGACCAAATTCAATTTGGCTTTTTTTCCAACAGAATCAAGTAAATCCAACAAGCACACTCGCCGAGAGAAAGCTTTCTGTTAATCCAATTTAACACAACAAGTAGTACGGGGGGAGGGGGGGTTACAAATAAAAATTGAAATTGCCTGGCGAATTGAATTTCCACATTGAAGTTACGAACATTACTTCGCATCTTTATGGAACTGCTGAAACGCTGCTGAAATCTTGCTCAAAAATCTTACGAAAATCGAAAATACAATATTCTTACCGGTTTTCCTGTCATTAGACTAGTAAGAAAATGCTTTCAGCACTAAGGGTGACTTGCGCCAAACATTTAAACGTACTTAATTAAATCTATTGCTGTCTTGGTTTGATAGTAAAGTTAGTAAAGTATTCTTAAAGTTAGTAGTTATTAGTAGATATAGGTATTTAGTAAAATGTTTCTTCATTATAAAGATAGCTGTAAGTACCTATAAAAATAAATGTAAAGGACGTCTTAAAAAGAATGAAAGAAACTGAACCCGAAATGCATCCGCATTTCGTAGCTAAGAATATAGACCGGCTACCGCCCGTAACCCTAGACCATATTGACGTTACGTGTCTTATTAAAAATTATTAAAAAAATGACATGTATAAATGCAGACATGCAAGAGATACGCCGGAATACAGTTTCCAAAGACGAATTGCACAATATTCTATCCGAGTTGCGACAAATCAAGTCAGACCTACAACAAAGAGATTTAACTCCGCAATTCATTTGACTCATACAGTTCAGACCTATAGTGATAATAACACAATTAACATAACGAAGCGGCAAAATTGTATCGGCGCAAAAAATAAAGGCAAGCCTGCCGTGCTTTCGAGGAGGACTCAGTGGCGGCCGGCTCAGCCGCTGCCGCGAGCCCGCCTCCCGCGCCGCGCCCTCCCCGCCCGCTATCAGCTGATCACCGGCCCGCAGCGCAGCGACTTAGCTATCGGGATATTGCGATGAGTCAGATCTCAACGGTTCACGCCAGACCGCTCAATGATGTAGAAACCAGAAGCCTTATTAACGGGGATGATGGGTTTACTCCCGTAGTTCGTAAAAAACGTACGAAACAAAGGAACATGCGCGGTTCTTTGGAGCAATGTGCGCGGCTACAAGTGGCGGAACCGAGAAGTTCTATATATATTTCTCGTCTACAAAAACACATACTAAGTAGCGATATAGAAGCCCATATAAAAGATCTCGGGGAGGAAGCCATATGTGTAGAACAACTTAAGCAGCGTACCGAGACTTCTTTTAACTCCTTCAAAGTGGTTATACCGACTGCTAAATTGAATGTCTTCTTAGATAAGAACTTCTGGCCTTTACACTTGGTGTACAGAAAGTACGTCGAAAGTAATGCCTACCGCGCCCCCAGTAAACCGTAATGGATGTACGAACTAAGATCGAAATCGTTACGTTTAACTGCAAGAACATAAAGCGATCAGTCCATCATGTTCGAGAGCTGTGCCGCGCCGCGGACATCGTGCTGCTGCAGGAGACATGGCTGCTGCAGCATGACCTCGGGTTCACTGACCTGATTGATCCTGACTTCAGTACCTTCGCGAAGTCTTCAGTGGACACCTCAGCAGGAATACTCCGTGGTCGGCCGTACGGTGGCTTAGCGATCATGTGGCGTAAGTCTAAGTGTGCTAATGTGCGTGTGATAGATTGTGTGAGTGACCGATTGGCGGCCATTCAAATTGAGTTTGATGGCCGGCAATATCTAGTGTTAAATGTCTACATGCCGTGTGACAAAGATGAAAATGTGCCAGAGTTCATCGATACACTGTCGAACATGAGTGCCGTGGTGGAGGAGTGTGACGCCGAGGCGGTCTACATGATGGGAGACTACAACGCCCACCCTGGCACCCGCTTCAGTGAGGAGCTCCTGGCATTCTGTCGTGAGCAATTGTGGAATTGCACTGACATCGACATGCTCGGGGCAGACTCGGGCACGTTCACCTTCATCAGCGAGGCCAATGGCGCCCGGCGCTGGCTGGACCACTGCGTGACCCGCTGCGCCGCGCGGGCCACGGTGCGCCGCGTGCGCGTCCACCACGACGTCACCACCTCGGACCATTTCCCAATGTTTGTACAGTGTAATATAGGTACAGGTTGTAATAAAGTGTATAAAAATAAGTCTAAAATATCTCATGGCATCAGATGGGGTACCCGAGATCAGGATCAAATTGATAAATATGGGAAATATTGTAAAGATAAATTAAGTCAATTGTATAATGCAACTAGTCAAACATGTGATATTACTGCTAAGTGTATTGATAATTTGTATATTAATTTTATTGATATTTTACAGTCTGCTTCTATCCTTAGTTCTAATATAACCAAGGCTGGTGCACGAAAACGAAAATGCCAGGTAACCGGCTGGAACTACCATGTTCAACATCATCATGAGCGGGCTAGAATTTGTTTTAAGATGTGGATAAATTTTGGTAAACCCAATACGGGTAAAATTTATGATGAAATGCACGCTAGCCGGAAAATATTTAAGAGTAAATTACGCTGGTGCCAAAATAACGAAGAGATAATTAAAATGAACATACTAGTACTACAGAAGCGAAACAAAGACTTTAATAAGTTTTGGAAGGGTACTAAAGCTCTAAGCTACAAACGAGGGTTGCCAGTATCTGTAGAGAATGAAAGTAATGAAGCGGCCATTGCGGACATTTTCGCAAACCATTTCAAAGTCGCTCCTCTCAAGGTACAGTGTGGGCCCGATGCGGAGGTAGCCCCGTCGCCCGCGCCGGCCGCGCCCGCCCCCGCCCCCGCCCCGCAGCCCCCAGCGGCCGAGCTGCGTGTGACGGCGGCGAGCGTGGCTCGCGCGGTGCGCTGCATGACCCGGGGAAAGTCCCCCGGGCATGACTCTCTCAGCATCGAGCATATTCTGTACGCTAGTGATGAGGTATATAAAATATTGGCTTTAATATTTAATTATTGCTTAGAGCTTCAGTACCTACCGGATCTTATGATGAGGACGGTGGTGGTTCCAGTCATCAAAAAAAAAAAAAAACAGGAGATCTCTCGAGTGTGTCAAACTATAGACCTATTTCCTTGGGTACCGTCGCTGGCAAGGTGCTTGAACGGCTTCTGCAGCCCGAGTTGATGAGGAATGTTAAGATCAGTGACGCGCAGTTTGGTTTTCGTCCTGGTCTCTCAACAGACTCTGCGATACTGAGTCTTAAGCACGCAGTCAATTACTACAAACATAGAGAAACTTCGGTCTATGCATGCTTTTTAGACCTAAGTCGTGCTTTTGACTTGGTAAACTATAACCTGCTCTGGTCGAAGATGTTAAAGTCTAAGGTTCCTTCTGACCTAGTGGGTCTGTTGAGACACTGGTATGAGAACCAAACTAACTCTGTACGATGGGGCGACGCACATTCTAGTGAATATAGACTAGAGTGTGGCGTTCGTCAGGGAGGGCTGACCTCTCCGGACCTCTTCAACCTTTATGTAAATGACCTGATCGAGGAGTTGAGGAGCACCGGCATCGGGTGTCACGTAGGGGATGTATGCTTCAACAACTTGAGCTACGCAGATGATATGGTGCTCCTCAGCCCCTCGGTCGGCGGACTAAGAAAGCTCATTGCTGTGTGTGAGAGATTCGCTAATAGTAATGGTTTAAAATATAACGCCAAGAAATGTGAAGTAATGGTATTTAGAGTGGGGAGAGGTCCGGAGAGGATACCCCCGGTCTACATGTATGGCTCATCGATTCGGGTTGTAGATAAGTTCAGGTACTTGGGTCATGTGCTGACGGAGACCCTGAGTGACGACGCCGACATGGAGCGCGAGCGGCGGGCCCTGGCGGTGCGGTGCAACATGCTCGCACGCAGGTTTGCCAAGTGCTCTAAGGATGTAAAAATTGTGCTCTTCAAGGCCTTTTGTCAAACGTTTTATACCTGCCAACTATGGATTAATTACACAAGGAGAGCATACAGCACCCTTAGAGTACAATACAATGACGCACTACGCATATTGCTGAGACAACCGCGCTACTGCAGTGCGAAGGCCATGTTCGCCGACGCCGGGGTCCCCGACTACTTCGCCGTGCTGCGGCTACGGGCGGCGTCGTTCTGGGACCGAGTCCGGAGCTCCAGCAATGAGCTGATAGCAGCTGTCGGCGACGATATTTATGGAAATGGGTTCATTAAGCACTGGCTCTTCATGCACCAGTCGGGGAATAAGAAGTAGGCGAATGCATTTAACATTTTTATAATTTTAATTGTAATTTGTCCATAGTTTTATTGCCCCTATACAGCACTTTATTATATTTTTATGTTTATTCAGTTTTAAATGTTGTACTTTTATTGTATTTACATATGGGTTTATTTTGTGATTTTAATTTTAATGTAACAAATGATGACCTGAAATAAATGATTATTATTATTATTATTATTATAAATTAAGTGAACACTTTATTAAGTATTTTATTTATGTAGCCTTGATGTATGTAACAAGTGTATCATTTGTTGGTCTTCAAATAAATAAATAATAAATAATAGTATAGTGTCACCATAAGTTCAGTTTTTTACACTTATATTATTTATTGTTGTTGTAGTACGACGAAGTAATCCATAAAAGTGATTAAATAATTATAATAGGTTTTGTACCTACATAAGAAAATAAACTAGATAAGCATAACAAATAAAAACAGATCAAATGAATATACCTATGACTCATTTTTAGATAGAGTACAAGGTTGTCCACACAGAAACTGAGCATGCACAATTGTGCAATAATGTGCATGAACCATTTTTAATACTAAATTCAGTACTTAAGGTACAGTACCAGTGAAGCAATGAACCATTTTGCGTACTAAATATAGTACCAGTACAGTAGTAACATTTCACGTGTGTCTATAAAAAAGCAAAATTTTGTTTACCTAATGAACTTTCAAAGACGGTTTTCCCCAGAACAAATTAAGACATGTCCCCATGTAACAAAATTAAATGATAGGTAAGGAAATGAGCTATCTAATAACATAGGTCAGGTCGTTATTGGTAAATGGGTACGGGGCCCATATATATTTACCCGTTTACAAATTGAATAAAATTAATTGCTAATAACACTCGGGGTAACATTACCGTTTGGAGCTACGCTACCACAGACAAATATACAAACACACAGACATGTAAAATGTATAACATCCCTCTTTTTGCGTCGGGGATAAAAACGAATCCACACTACTAGTGACTACTTGACAATCAACAAATAACTGTCAAATTTTACGTTGAATAGTAATGATATTATATTCTATTCTATTCTATTCTAGTGGTGTTCAGTCAGTCAGTAGCTAACACACGCAACTCAACTACTTTACTCGAATCATGAATCACCCCGCACTATACTTCCTACATAATTTATAATTTCATGGCCCATACGCTTCTATTTGCAATTACACGTATCTGGGTTAATTGTTCACTACTATTCTGAGTCATGGCCGATTGTTTATTTTTTTAATTTATATATTTTTAATTGTAAACGCAAAGGGTCACGATCTTCCTGAGATTTCAAGGGCTTGTGTGATTTCACCTTGAACTTTTGAAATCTTCATATTATGAGCGAAGCAGGGATCATTATGTTGAAATAGATCGTTTATGTTAGTGATAATAGCTTTATAGCGTCGCGTCCTAAAGTCAGCTGATAAATTGGAAAAGATATTTGAAGCTATTCTAAAGCTAAACTTTACTATTTATACTGACCCCAAAATCAATTTTTAATCGTAGCATAACTCAATTCGGGACTCAAACTAAGGAAATATACCGCCAAATGCGTCTTACTATAAAACTTTAGATATTCAATATATCGTTTCAAAATGTATGACTCTATAATAAAACATTCAAGTTTCAATTTACAACCATTGTTGAAAATACTAATAACATAAATTCTTATAGAAGTAGGTAGACTTAATAATTTCGTTCAGTCGCCAATATTTTCACACTACGTGACGAGATGGTTCAAGTTTATGTCATCACTTTAGCTGAGCTTTTCAGGAAATACCGATGATGCACTATAACCTTACTTTTTAACCTGCTTCAAAATGGAGATTATTGGTTTGATCTGAAATAAATAAATAATAAAATAAATAATTAATTATTAAATTTGTACTATCGCTTAACTAGATTTACACTACCTTAATATTCTAAACATCCAATCTCAAATTCGTAACTAATACATAGGCCTATGTATTATGTATGTTTTTGCACGATAAACTGGCGTATGGCTGAACCGATTTTGATTAGGAAAAAAGTAAAATAAAGGTAAATAGTATACCTAGTTACATTTTGTGAATGAATTTAACGTCTATATTAGTTACGAATTTGAGATTGGATGTTTAGAATATTAAGGTAGTGTAAATCTAGTTAAGCGATAGTACAAATTTAATAATTGTTTATTTCTGTTGTTCTCAATGTTTCTCATTTACTCAAACGCCAAAAATTTATACCATACCCATATTTCTTGTACGGGATTCAAATATAAAGTTAGTTAAGTACAAGATATTACTGCTAACACCTATAAATAATGATAATCACGATGGGCGATAAATTGCATAAAGACGAAGTGAAATTTGATAAACAACACACAGTCATATCGCTGATACAGTATCTGATAAAGTACCCGATACAAGTTCGTTTACACCAGATTATACATTTCTATATTTATATAGAATGTCACCTTGTATTTTTCATGCCCTAGACAATTCTCTAAACTGTGGGGTTACCACCACCGAATGTTAGCATCTAACAATTCTTAAGCAGCGTCGTTCGTCTGTCAAATCTGACAACTTGTAACTGTAACCGTCAGATCCACTGACTGACGTTTGACAGATGAGAGACGCTGCTTATAGATAGATTGTTAGTTGCTAATGTTTGACGTATCAACGATTAATATATACAAATCGTACACAGTGAATACAACTAAATAACTTACCGCCATTTCTAAATACTTTTATACCCTCCAGCAACATCAAAAATAATTCCAGTTTGAAGCTAACGTGAGACTATTCTGGCTAAAAAACTGTCTTTGAAGACCATCAAATTGTTTCAATAGGGGAAAGAAATATCTCAAGTTATATCTTCGTGAAAACTATGAAAACAAATCTATCTGAAACGAAGTCGTCGCTTCACTTGTCAACTAGCTTTCATAAAGCACGATTCGTCCATTCCCTTATATTATTATCAGTTCTTAGTCTTTCCAACCCATTTGTTTCACTAAAAACCTAATAAATTCTTCGCAGTCCAGCCACCCTTTTCACATCAATGCAAAAATGCTCTCTTATCGCACACCATAAGTCAGAACTATAAAAAAATGTTCACCGAACTTCCATACGTTTACGGAACTGCGGACTCCGGGCAAGTTATGAAGAAAGGGTCTCATGTGTATTCACAGGGTGCTCAAAATATAGTTTTCCTTCTTAATAAAATTTTAACTTATAGTTTATTTATTCTTTATTGCACAATATACAAAAGTGATTATGTACAATCAGGTGGACTTAATGCTAAAAGAATGTTTTACCAGTCAACCTGCAGGAGGTACAGGGAGTAAATACATTGTATAGGAGTACAAAAAATAAATATTTAACCATATTTTTTCTGTTAGGTACAAGTATTAAGTAAGTTAAGTGGGAGACCCTCTAATTTCAACTTTGTATTAATATAATATCTCGGGTTTGATCCACAATGTAAAAACGAAATAAACTTAACTCCACTCTATTTATGAGCTTAAAGAAAATTTTGCCGTTAAAATATGGCTGAATTAAAAGTATACAATTAAAACAGTCAATTCTTTACGATAGATACACCAAGTGACATAAACATAAACATTCACTTTTAATGCTCGCGGTTGAAAGAGGGGCGACAGATATGTTAAAACACCCTGTATGTTTCACATAGGTCTTTTGATCGATATGCACTTTTGCATTCCATAATGTTGTGTATGTCGTATGTGTAGTTATGGAACGGAGGTCGTGGGGGACTTATGAATAGAGAGTGTGCGTGAAGGGTTAATACTTTTTTTTAAATAATATTTTGTACATGCATGGTATTTGCATAGTTTCTATGTGTATTGAAAATAATTATTATTTAGGTATGTTGCGAAATTAGTACCTTATATTTATTGAGTTAGGGTGGCTTGCACAACAAAGTTAATCAAAATTAAATTGGTCATATAATTAATTTTGATTAACTTTGTTGTGCAAGGCACCCTTAGTATATTCAAATTATCATTAACTAGCTGTTCCCACGCGCTTCGCTTCGCCTTAAAAAGGGAATCCCGGGATAAAAAGTAGCCTATGTTCTTTCCCAGGGTCTAGACCGTATGTATACCAAATTTCATTCAAATCCGTTCAGTAGTTTTGGCGTGAAAGAGTAACAGACAGACAGACACAGTTACTTTCGCATTTATAATATTAGTTAGGATTAGGATTAGGATATTAGTTAGGATTAGGATTAGGATTATGGAGATCAAAATAAAACCTAAGAATTCATAAACCTACCGCTGCTGGACATAGGCCTCGCTCCAAGACGCCTTACATCACCAACGCCCTTAACCAAAACGTTTTTTAATATTCACAAAAAGGTTATTCTCAAACCCCCTGCATCTTTACTTATCACGATACTCCCTCCTACGTGATATATTCAAAACAAAAGCTCATGAAATGCCGTCACATTTTCATAAAATCAACCCGTCCTAACCCGTCGCTGCACGGGGTCAAATGTACAACATTTTTTCCTTCGCGTGAGAATATTCTAAGCATGTCAGTGTAGGCGGCGCGCACTTAAGGGTTTTCCTATGATGAGTGACAGTTTCCCCTACTTCGCGTTTGTTTTTAGTACCTACACTGTTCGGGGGGTATTCCTTGGATTATTCAGAAGTTTTAACAAAGCGTTTGGCTTGACTATAACGATTACGGCTAGATGGGGTGACGACTTGCGAAAGGTGGCTGGTTATGATTGGGTGCGGAAAGCTAAATATCGCATCCAGTGGCGTGCTTTGGGAGAGGCCTGGGAATGCCTGGAAATGTCCAGCAGTGGACTGCTATAGGCTAATATAATGATAACGATTTACAGCATTCTTTTAATTGGTATGCTAGTATCCTTTTTATATTTCCATACAAATTTTAACGTTCAGTGCTTTGAATAAAAGACTTGTATGTCTATCACCGTAATTCATATTATATGAAATTATAGATTTTTTGGTTTGGTAAAAATATACGGAGTTCGCGTAGTACGACTATGGGTGAAAATACAAAATATCATGTTATTATTTTTGTAGAATTTTTTGCATCCAACCTATAATTTAATGATTAATATTAAACAATTGCTAATCTTACTGAAATCCAAACCTTTATCTCCATAATATTCACGAGAAAGTTTTCTATGCATTTTTCACACGCCTCTAATTCTCGTTCGAAATGTGTCGAGCAGTCACAAGAATAGGGCACTTCGCCGCCCCTGACGTGAGCCGAGTATGTTAAGGGAGAACGTATAATGATTTCGCTTCAACTTCATATCTTTTTGTGTTTCATACAAGCAAGCAGTCCCTTGAGGCGCACTGGAGGGTTACTCTATACTGACGAAAAACGAGCGAACGAGAGCTGTCGTGCAATCGGCACGTTTAATACAACGAGATAGAGTCATGACGACCGAATGGCGTAGTGGTTAGTGACCCTGACTACTGAGCCGATGGTCCCGGGTTCGATTCCCGGCTGGGGCAGATATTTGTTTAAACACAGATATTTGTTCTCGGGTCTTGGATGTGGCCGTAAAATGGCAATAGGCCCGCCCCCTATTACATTGGGACTAACATAACACTTTGGCGAAAAGTGGGTGCAGCAATGCACCTCTGCCTACCCCGCAAGGGAGTACATTAGTACAAGGCGTGAGTGCGTGTGATTTTTTATAGAGTCATGGGTCGCGTAGCTGCGCTCCGAAATTTCGTTTTTCGTTACATAGAGTGACCTCCGGGTGCAGGCGGCGGCAAATATCTTGACTTTTCTTTTCAAATTACTTACCTCTATTTCAGTAGGTTAATAGGAAGTTAACCAACAGAACATGTACATAATGTTATGCACATCAAAACGAAAATTACCATTTCAATACTGGATATATTTAATCATTTTAGACCTATATTTGCTAAAAACGTAGCCCACACAAGCTCAACATTTTTAATTAACTACACTCATTAGCAATGAAAAAGTTCCACCTGCCATTGACGTTCCATATGTCACTGGATATTTTTCATCGCTCACGAGTCTATTATTCGGTCTTTTTGTCACTCTGCAGTAGATCAAAATTTTAAAGTATTTGCGCTGGAGGGTATACAGGATGTTTATAATTTTTCTTTTCGTGAATTTTCAAAACTCGACGTACAAAAGTTGTTCAGAATGACCCCCTGAGTCACCCCCGTAAGGCTTAGTATACCCTTTTTGCAACACCCTGTATACTTTTCCCTATTGTCGACTGTACATTTAAACAGTCAAGTTTCATGCCCTCCTACAGCCGCCATCGCTCCCCGGAGGCTCCAGTATATACAGTTATTTGTCCGTTTTTATAGGCCTTATAAAATGGGACGACTGAATTGTGTTTCCTAAATTACGTTGTTTAGTTGGTTGCCCTATGTTTGTAGTTTTTACTATGCTGTGTAAGTTTGCTGTGTATCTGTTACACTGATGGGCAATGAAAAAGTTTCAGTTACAATAGCACCTAATTACTGCTAAATGAAAAAGTAAATGTTTCGTTCAAATAAAAAATATATAGGTATATGAAAAAAATTACGACCGATTGGTTAGTGACGCTGACTCCTATGCCGAAAGCCAGATATTTTGTACTTGGGTAGATGATTATTTATCTATCGATACATTATCTGTGTTATACATATTACAGGCTCTGCCTAGCTTGGGATCGGATGGCCGTGTTTGAGATGTCCCCACACATTATTAACTGTCGACAAAGGCCTGACATAGACATGGCATTTTCATTTTTTTATTGCTATTATCCAGAGGTAGAAGAGTAGCAAGGCATTGCTGATGCCTTTTCTTCATACATTTACCGCAATCCGTTTGTTCTAATACGTACAGTATAAGGCAGAGAAATCTGACCCCTCTCAGAAGCATTGTTTGCTACGAGAGGGGGTCAGGTTTCTCTGCACATGACCGTACCTACGGTTTCAATAGGTGGACGCTTACCTTAACTTAATAAGTTTGTACCTTCAAAAAGTATAAAACTGTATCATAAACATAAATTCGACAAAACCAAAGAACAATACTTCGGCGAAACATCCCCGTGTCCGAAGCACGCGTCTTCTCCGAAACACTCGCTCCATATTTTAGTCACTTTATCCGAAAAGTTTCCCCGCAATCTTCCCCTTCTCGGTATTCGTCACAGACATATATAACTAGATGCCACAAATGCACTAAGTTCTATGAAAACCGGGCCTGCCGAAATTTGTACCTATACGAATTATTATTTTTGTTTTGACACTGATAACGACCGCTGGACGGGACACTAAGGTGGAATTTAACCAAATGCTAAACATGTTTAGTAGCCTGTCAAACGTCTGTTAGTTAGTACAAAATGTATTTAAAATTTGATTTATGTACAATTTTAAATACGTTAAGTTTGCTAAAAGTACCCTGGTGGTGGCTTGCATTGCACCTAACAATTAAACGCAGTTAAATCAAGTTATGTCTTGCTTTGACTTTTACTTAGTATAGTGTTAGAGCAAGAGATAACAGATTTATTTTTGATTAACTTTTTGCTGCAAGCCACCCAAAATGTATGAACGAAAAGTTTAACATAAGTGATCAGAATCAACCTTTTGACACGTGCGGTACACTTGGGGCATCTCGTGTCATATATGTCTGTGTTATTTGTCGAAAAATGCTCCCTGAGCCGCGAGAATGTTTGTGACTTTTGCAAATATTTGTTGTGAGTTTTAAAGATGTGACAAAAAACGTACTTACGTAACTGTGACAGGTTTTGTAAAGTTACCTCTTGAAATACACTTTGGTCCCTCTCCTTCTATACAATGATTGAAGTAAGCCAGTACTTTGAACCAAAATAACTGAAGTTAAATTATAATATAAATATTATATTATTGTAATGTGCAGAATAATCAAGAGACCAATGAACAACCCTAAGAAACCTAAGTTAGATAAATAATAGCATTTTTTGTACCCCAAAACTTTGGATATTGTATTTTGTTGTTTATTATTATATAAATATTATATATAGCTATTCCCGCGAGCTTCGCTTCGCCTTAAAAAGTTTCCCGTGGGAATTCCGTTATAAAAATAGCCTATGTTCTTTCTCAGGGTCTAGAACCCTGAAGGTTCAGTAGATTTGGCGTGAAAGAGTAACAGACAGACAGACAGATAGACACAGTTACTTTAGCATTTAAGTTTAATATTAGGTTAGGATAGGATTCGTGCATTTATTATTTTATATTTAGTATAAGTAAGTATTTTATGTATATTTATGCATTCCTAATATCTTCTACTATTACTATTGCTCACGACTATAGTCGACTACTGAGCTACTTACCCTCTTTTCGATGATATGTTCACTATTCAGTCTTATAAAAGGGTTTTCTAGCCATTTGACGCTTTTTACCTCATTGATTATACTGAATATATGTATAATATCTATAGGTATAAAATATGAAAGCCTTGACAAACAAGCCCAGACGGGTTGAGCGACCGCGGCGCCCAGACTACACTTCAGTGGCCAATTTTGTGAAAGGTCACTGGTGCAGCGGTTAGGACACTGACTTCGGAGCCGGAGGTCCCGGGTTCGATTCCCGGCAGAGGAATTTTTTTAATAAGTAGGTTATTTATCAACTACAATACTAAATACAAAGCTACTGGCATTACTCTCTTTTTGTGGATAAAAGGAAAATTAAATATTTATTCATCTGAATAAAAGCTTTTCAAAATAATTCAGACTTAAAAAAGGTAAAGTGGCTACCCCAGCAGAAGTTATGGTTTTTCGTAAACTTCTAAGAGAATAAATAGTATTTTTTACAGTAGTAAAGGTTAAGTACCCGCCACATTATCGTATTTTTCAGGCAAATTACATTTTATAGTCTACATCGTTTAGTCACTTGATTTAGTCGTTTTATGGGGTTCCTTCGCATTTTATCCACATTTTTGTTAAATTGGACTCAAATAAATAATATCCAATATTAATTGATTAATTCGTAAAGAGGTAAAAACAAATGATGTGTGAAATTTAATATTCATAAATCTTTTGTGAGAATAGAGTAAGTTAGTAACCACATATTCTATTCTATTCTATTCTATTCTCTGTGGGGGTGTAAGTACCTGCACCTGGCTCTCTCGAGTGGAACCTTTGTGCATATCCCCAAGGTCTAAACTGCCTTCCTAAGCTTGGACCATTTCCCACCACGCTGGTCCACTGCGGGTTGGTGGGTTCACATATCTAGATGTGCTAAATCTAGATATGCAGGTTTCCTCACGATGTTTTCCTTCACCGTAAGAGCGATGGTATACATTGTACTTAAGTTAAAATAACTCATTGGTACATGTCAGCGCCGGGATTCGAACCCGCATCTCTTGCATGAGAAGCGGGCGCTTACCCGACTGAGCTACCACCGCTCTTCAACCACATATTGCACTTGATAACTTTATGGAATAAAATATAGAGTAATGATGAAGTAATTAATAATTTCATTGATTTTATATTTAAGTAGACATGATAAGATATTATAAAACATTGTTACGCTTCTTTCCTTAACTTATCAAAAGAAACAATATAACAAAAAACAGGGGTGGCCGCCTTCATAATAACTTTTTAATAGATCAATCGAAAATACTTCAAACATTTACAAAGGGCACATTAAAAATAATTGGAGAGACAGAACCCATGTCCCTATTTAAAGTTGTGGAAAGTTTTTTTTTCAAGAAAAATACCTTTCTTTCAATTGTTCAATAGGTGGTAGTCACGAAAATGTTTTAAGTTTGAAATTCTTTCCGCCTCGGCCGAGTAAGATCACTTTGGCATGCAACTAAGGGAGACCAGCTACAATACACACACGGGCAGACGGAACGCAGACGTATCTGCAGTCCAGAACAATCGAGCCAAAGAAACTAACTGTGCTACCACAAAAAACTTTAAACACCGTTTTACAAGTGTTAAAAACGAAATTTGACAGATTTCGCAGGCGTTTGACAGCGCTAAACATCTGTTAAATACTGTCTAAGTTTATGTGGTAAGGCCCAAAGTGTTTTATAATTACCTTACCGCACACCTATACTACACCTCTATTTAATAACCTTTCTTTTACCTTATTCATTAAAACTAAACTTCCAAAGACTGCGTTCGCAGTAGACAAACTTTTCACCGCTGACTGAGTTAGCGGCGTATCGGTTCTATGTGTTGAGTTTCAACTACTATCAACTCAGATTTCCTTCTGAAAATGCAAACCTAAATGTTTCCTACTGTCGTCGAAATATAATAGGCCCGTTTGGACAGCTCGAAAATGTATGGGATGACAGCTGGTGTCAAATCTAAATCATAAAAAATCTAAACAATAAGTAACTATTGGTGCTTTAAAAGTTATTTTTTCTTTCAGCCGTTTAAAAATAAGCTAGATTATGTGTCTTTTTATGTATTTCATCAAGTAAATCAAGAGTAAAATAGCAAATTTGCGTAGCTGTCCAAACGGGCCTATATTTCGACGACTGTAAGTCCAGTACTTATTGTAATAAGTATTTAGAGTACTCGTGTTTACTTACAACATCCCAGTACACTTTGCTTGTTTGAGAGTTTTTATCTCAAAAACAATAAATATATGAGGACATCATTTTGTTAGTTTAAATTAAAGTTGTTATTTTTGTTATTGTTTACATACCTAAATTTATTATTGTACATTTTAAGAGCTTACATTACATACTTTCGATAACCACCAATCAAAGGTTGGCTGGTAGAAATTGCTTTTTAGCAATAAGTCCGCCTTTGTGCGCAAATTATAAGCTATGTTTTTTTTAAATGCTTCTGTGTAAAAATTGTTTTTTTGTGTGCAATAAAGTGTATATAAATAAATAAATAAACATCTCACACACGGCCATCCGACCCCAAACTAGCCAAAACCTTTGATATGGGTAAGCAGAGACCACGAAAAAACGTGGAACGCCTATAGGAGTGGATGAGAATAAACGAACATAATACCTACCTACCTACCTCCCAGGAGGAGGACACAAAGTAGGCTATTTAAAAAAAACCTACTTATATTGCCATGGACGATAGTATATTATAGTAAGTAGATAGTTATTCGAAGTATTCGATGGGTCTCTACTGCCAACCCGCTTAAAACATCAATATTCGCAGTTTAAAAAAAGTTAAGAACTGAAGATAAAATGACCGTGGCTGGTTGATTTCTTAGTTCAAAGTTGTTGCAACGAATGGCATCCATTTAACACAGCATTGTACCATAATGTGTTATACCTAGTAACATTTTAGGTTTTGTTCCGAATGCCTAGGAATCTAATGAATTTTATGCTGTTTTGTTCTTTAGCCATGGTAAGGATCCACTATTAAGGGTGTTTAAAAATATTCACGATCCTATTAGGTACATTATGATGCAGATTTTGAAGTCTCAAAATTATATTTTAGAAATGTCAAAAAAACAAGTAAATTTATTAATTAATTATTTTAATTTTATGAAGATTTTTATTTAATTGTTTATGATATAATATACTTATTGTCTTGTCTTTAAATCATCTTAACTTATCTAAGATTTTGAAATGTACTTCATAATATTAATAAACTTAGTATTATGCGTCTTATTATTTATAAATATATATATTTTACTTAATGTACCTACTTACTTATATCTACTTATACACCTACCTAGCTTACTCAAATATACACACATTCCACACATACACACATACACACAACACAACATAACCCATCCTAGTTAATATACCTCGCGTTCGTGACTGAGGTCACAACACTAAGGGCCAGCTGAAAACCAGCGCTGTGGCCTCTCTGGCCATAGCACACGCTGAGCTGGTGCCTTTTTGACGCTCTGGACAGCAACCTTGTTTGTTTATATTGTATTATTTTGTGTTTTTTCATATATATTTTTTGTTGTATTCTTTTGTTCTTTTAGTTTCTGTTTTTTTAATTGTTCAGTGCGTCAAATAAATGTTTCTTTCTTTCTTTCTTTCTTTCTTTCTTTCTTTCATATTTTTGAAACATGCTGTATAGTTGTTTTATTTCTTCATGTGAATACATTTTTATTGGTGTAATAAAACAAGCGGGATGTTTGTGAATGTATACAATTCATTTATAGCTGCTATTTTAATCTAGATTAAAATGCTTCCATATTATAAATATTAACTATGAAGCAATAACATTTTATTAATTACAATGCAAAACGCTAGTTTTATTTGCAAGCGTTATATCTCAATGCCAGTTTTATATCCAATAAAACTTTAACGTAGATATACGCAAACTAGATTGAAAAATAATCGCATTAAAACATACCATATCATCATAACCATCCTCTTTGGTTCCCCTTAGTGCCAATTTCTTCATAGTCGGTTAGGGCATAACCACGGAGTAGTGGTTGATTTTGGACACATCTGTCATAAATTTTATTTGGAGATGAAGTTTAATTTATAAATCAATCCCTGTCGGTTAGATAACCGACAATGGAGAAATTGGCACTTAGGGCCACTTGCACAAACATTTAAATCTAGATTTAGTGTCAAATCTCGATTTAAGAAACGTCAATCCATATAAAATTTGATACTAAATCGAGATTTAACGCTAAATCTAGATTTAATATGTTAATACAAGTGGCGGTTAGTCTGTTAAAAATAGGACGTGCAAAATCAATCAAAAGAGTTCATTCGGAAAAAAAAACATATACATATATACATTATTATTAAAACTGGTGGTTTACAACAGAAACCGAATGGACGAACTAAAACTGCATGCAAACGATACGCTCGGCTTGATTCAACGAAGTACAGAGGCAGCAGGGTCGTGGTTAGCTCCGAAGTCAATACTCGATAGTCTCAATACTCTATCATTTATTGCATCCAATTTAGTGCAGCAATGCACCTCTGCCTACCCCGCAAGGGAGTACTGTAGTACAAGGCGTGAGTGTTTTTTTTTTTTGTATTGCATCCACAAGTTTTACACAGGTTTTAGGTGGTTCACACACTTCACTTTCATTTCTCATAGTAAATTTCCGCGCGGTGAGGCGGCGGCTGTGCGTGTGGGTAAGCGGTTTTTCTATATAAACTGCCATTTTTACATACAATGATAATCCGCCAACCACGGCGGTGCGCAGACCATACATATATTAAACCTTACGGACCCTTTCGGGCACAGTCTCTATCTCATTGCTTTAGCCGTGCCGTTTGAGTGACAACTCTCGTTCGTTCGTTCGTTCGATTGCTATAGTGAGCCCCCTGTTCATTATTCTGAGGCAAGACGAGACAAGACCAATAAAGCAATGGGGCGGCTCCCTCGATTTTGTGTAAAACGTCCGAGCGCGGTGCATGTCGGTCGAATGGCGTAGTGGTTAGTGGCCCTGACTGCTATGCCGAAGGTCCCGGGTTCGATTCCCGGCTGGGGCAGATATTTGTTTAAAGACAGATATTTGTACTCGGGTCTTGGGTGTTGATATTTATATTTAGTATCTATCTATCTATGTATTTGTGTAGATATATATATATATATATATATATCAGCTGTCCGACACCCATAACACAGGTTGTGCCTAGCTTGGGGTCGGATGGCCGTGTGTGAGATGTCCCCACATATTATTACATTATTACATGTGCGTCGAGCCTTCGCGTATAGAGGGTGTTTCCAATACTTTACTTTGATTAAAACGTATAAATGACGTATAGACGTATAGACGACCGAATGGCGTAATGGTTAGTGACCTGACTACTGAGCCGATGGTCCCGGGTTCGATTCCCGGCTGGGGCAGATATTTGTTTAAACACAGATATTTGTTCTCGGGTCTTGGATGTGCCCGAAAAATGGCAATAGGCCCGCCCCCTATTACATTGGGACTAACATAACACTGGCGAAAAGTGGGTGCAGCAATGCACCTCTGCCTACCCCGCAAGGGAGTACATTAGTACAAGGCGTGAGTGCGTGTAAAACGTATAAATTACGTATTTTTTAATCTCATACAAATTTCCATGTGCAGCATATCGAATAAGCCAGGGCCGAAATCGATGATATTGATGTTGATTCTGAAGGCAGAAATTCTAATTTTAACGCTGTCAAACTAAAAAAATTGCTAGCATAAAATGACATTTACGGAAACAATCATAGAGTCGAATTTTAAACAAAGAAATTAAGGTTTTGACGTCTCTAAATTTAAAATTTCCGCCTTCAGAATCGATGTCATTATATCAGTAATGTTATTGGTAATAACATCATCACATCATCACGACCCATTACGTCCCCACTGCTGGGGCACGGGTCTCCTTCCAATGAAGGAAGGGTTCAGGCCTAGTCCACCACGCTGGCCAAGTGCGGGTTGGTGGACCCCAACACAAGCAAGCTTGTGCTGAGAGAGTTGTCGGGTAAGTGGGCAACCCGACTGTCAGATGTTTTCAAGCCGCCCGAAGGCCTCTGACTAGGCTTAACGACTGCTGCCGAGGCAGCAACCGGGACCCACGGCTTAACGTGCCGTCCGAAGCACGGATTATGTACTATTATTATTATTCGTTAAACTAGTAATATACACGTAATCTCAATCTCAATGCAAAATATATTTATATTAGGTATACCTAAGTAAGTAAGGATTGTATCTAGTATCTAACTAGTAACTTTATTGAATTAAGATAATGCGAGAATAGTATTTTCAGACAAAAGCGCCCATTCCCTTTATCTCCGTCAAAGAGCGGTGTCATTTTAAAGTAATATGCTTCTCCAACGAAAGTTCTCGAGCATTCCTTTTTATCATGGCCATAAAAATAAATTTGCTCTATCAAAACAAAATATCATAAAAATTCTCGCAGCTGAGAGCAGCCTGTAGCTACCCTCATATTTTGAAGTAATTTTCTTGAAAGGGATTCAATAGCATCGAAAGTGTACGTTATTTATTCATTTGTGAAATTGATTCTTTCGAAGGCGCTGTCAATAATTTTGTCGTGTGAAAAGTCGGGTTTCGTTGCATGTGTCGTGTGTCGCGTCACGCGGCAAACGTTACGTTGATGATGATTGCTTTCGTTTAAACTAACTGCCGCCTTATTATCTAATTGAAATATTTTTGAATATCACTTTGAATTCGAAAGCAGTTAATTCTATTGTGGATCGGCCAATCGCAAGTGATATTGATAACGATAGCTGCATAAAAAAAATTACGGTTCTGTTTTACGAGACACCAGTCCATTACAATTACAACCGAAAACTTTTTTTTCTATTTAGACAGGAATCAAAACCAGGACTCACTGTTTACCAACCCCTCCGCCACCCAGTCGTAAAGAACCTTAAAATTAATCAAAAAAAATTACCACCCGTCGAAATCCGTACGGCCGGTGCCAGTAAGCCGGTATACACCATCAAACCTGTCGTTCGGGGCAAATGACGTCATGCGGTTTAATTAAAAACGTTTCGAGTCGCATTATCGGATAACTCCTGCCTGATTAACTGTACGTTTCGGTGCTATGGTCGTAAAAAGTCGGCAGCCATGGGAGGTTACTTTAGCTTGATAAAAAATCTAATGAACGAACGAACGAGAGCTGTCACTGTCAGTTAGTTTCGTAAGTTTAGGGATTGAGTCGTGAATACACACTGTCATTGGTAGGTATATCATATAAGAAACGTATGAGGTTACCCATCCAAGACACTGCACTAATATTAACTGCCACGCAAGAATCATTGAGACTTCAATCAATTTTCAGATTAATTTGATTATTAAAATATAGCACAAGAAGTAAACCAAAATCTTAAATTTTGTTCCCTTTTAAAAGACAATATAAGGGAGAGTGTCAAAACAATTACCTAGCGTTTGGTTTACGAGCAATATTACCTTACAAAATGTAATGTACAGTAAAGTAAAATTGTAATAAGGAGGAAAGCGTCCGTATTCGAGCTAGCTTCAGTATTCGTAACTGATCATTGAAGTTTTCACGGCATGGTCACTCATTGAATGTGTGGCCGATTTCAAGTGGTTGTTTTCTGGGCGCTTCTGTGCTTCAGACGGCACGTGTAGCCGTGGGTTCCAGTTGCTGTTTCGGCAGCAGTCTTAACGCCTAGACAGAGGCATAAGGGCAGTTTGAAAACATCTGACATTACATAAGGCGGTCTTAGCCCAAACATGTGCCAATAATCACATCGATCACCTTTAAGCTACGTGTACGTCGAACCATGGATCGTTATCGGCCAATTACTAAATTCACTTTGAATTTCCGAACTGACCATCGAACTAATGATGACCGATGACTCGCGGTCATTGCACCCCTGACATTGACTTTGCGCAAATCATTGCACTTTCTTTCACTATTATAGTCTTTAAAGCCGTGACATAGCGATGACTATTCAAAGGCCGTTTTGGGTATCACCTCATAACTGTATCATATACAGGTTGGTATTTTATCAGTGAGATTTGATTTGTAGGACCTTTTTGTTAAGTAAGTATGTATTTGTCGTTTTCATGATTTCAGAGTTTGTCCCGAACAAAAGTTGCTCAGTATTTTGGGTACATTGACCTAGTACTAAATACGTCACTGACAAAACTTCAGCCTGTAGGTATTTTTTTGTAATAAATTGTCTGTTCAGACTCTGTTGCTATGCGGCCTTTACCTTGGTATTCTCAGTCTCTTTGAGAGCGCCAAAAAACTAGTTATATTTTATAATGATTCGGTAAGCCCGTTTAATTACCTAAGGTCTGTTGTTTTTAATCATTCGCTGATAAATTGAACTGTTAGGTTAAATGGGTTCTTAGTTCTTACGGATTTGAGAACTGCAATGGCGTAACGGATAATGTCTTCTTTTTAAAGAATGTATGTACTTGTAGGTAAATGTATAAATTAAAGGTTTCGATCTCCGGCCAGGACAGATATTTATATTTGTTCTTGGGTCTTGGGTGTCAATATTGTATCTATCTATGATCTGTGTAGATAGACCTTGGGGTCGTGTGTGAGAAATCCTCATAATACTATACGTCATTGGGGGAAAATCCTCCATGTCTGTCTACTTAAACAGTAACACAAAAGCCAAAGAGACTTATCAATTGAATAGCCGCCTGCCTTATAGCGGGTGTATGCATGTAGCGTCTGCCGGCAGCTCCGAGCGGAATTCTCGTTACAGCCGCGGTGGAACAGACGCAGTATGCGATCCCTAGATTATACAGGATGTTGGAAAAGTGGTATACTAAGGGGATGACTCAGGGGATCAATCTGAAATACTTTTGTTCTACGACTTTTGGAAATTCGTTTTTCCATAGTACCAACCAATCCAAGGTTAACTAGTAGAGAATGCTGTGAGAGGGTGTTTTTCCACCAGAGATGTGCTATGTTACGATGCTATGGATACGTTTGATATCTATTTATTCTACCAATCATTATATTGATTTGTCCACATTACTGGTAGAAAGGCCCTCTAAGTTGTTGGGTCTTTAATCCGTAGTGAATGGATAAGCTACTTAGATCAGTCGCGTGCTACTACCGGAGTGACGCTAAAATCCTGTGACTGTTAAATTTTCAATTTCATTTTTTCTGTAACATGAAATTAATGAAGATGCTATACTCTCCACATTTTACCTTCTAACGGCCGAGATAAAGTTAAAATATAAGCGTCCGTATCGAACAGGGCCGCGCGAATAACTGCTTTAATACATTTTGAAAACAACAGCACTATTCTCTTGGATACGTTTCGGGGGTCGTCGACTGTTTCAGGACGACTTTTTATTTACTTTATTTATTTATTTATTTACACTTTATTTTACAAAAAAATATAATTACTAAATTTATTAAAATTATAAACATTTATGTGTCTGGGACAACACAAGTTAACAAACATATTTAAATTATTCGCATACAAAGGCAGACTCATTGTCTAAAAGCAATTTCTTCCAGCCAACCCCTAGCCGAATTTCGACCACGGCGGCCAATGCCATTGAGATCAGCCGTCTGTGCGGGGTTAGACTATGGATCCCCAGTATGTGTAAGTCCAAGATGAGTCCTATAAGCGATAAGACCGCCTTTTGTACCCTAGTTAAGTGTCTATGTAGAATTGTGAATTATTTCTTGGTGTACAAATAAAGAGTACTCTATCTAAGTACTAGTATTTCTAAATAAATACTTCAGGTGAATTTTGTGGATTTACTGGTCTCAAACATTTCCAACGCGGAGCTTTGGAGGCATAAAATAATGTAAAAATGTCGAGAACAGCGCACCCCGCGCCGAAGATGGGTGTACAGTCTTAAATAGGATGCGACTGTCGGGAGAAAACGGAAAAAGTCTAGATGTCTGAATGTAGCAATCCACAAGATAACATTGTCGACTGGCTGTGTCGGAGTGTGTTGTGTTCAACAATTGTTCAACAATTGTTGTAGATCGTAATTGAGTGTTTTAGCCCCCGTCTGCAATAGTTGTTAGACTTAAGGCCTGTTTCACAATGTCTGTAAGTAATGGCAACCTGTGGAATAAAATACATGCTTTCACCGACTAAATCTTCATTATAGAGAGTGACAGCATGCTTTTATCACACAGGTAACCACTATCCAAAACTTGGTAAACAGGCCCTAAGTTTGGTCTTAGTATTTTAACGTCGTCATTTAACTTATAAGTTTTTGTTGGAAAAATATTATGTATAACTTACAATTAAATACACTAATAGAAAAAAATATATATTTGTATAAGTTTTCCAGACTAATGCCAATTTTTTTATTAATTTTAAGGTATTTTTACGACCTGTAATATGAGTGGCTTAATGTCAGAAGAAGTCAATGTTGGGCCTAATCTGATGACATTTCATTGTTAACACTCAAAACATTGTCTGTCAGTATCAAAAACTCAAAATAGAACACAAAACAATAGGTCGAAAGTTTAGTTCAAATTTCATTTTATTTCTATGTACTTTCATCTTTTCAACTTGTTTTCTTTCTCACACGAATACGAGCTTTATTCCTACGGGTTAGAGTTTACGGGGGGTGTAGCGGGTAAGTTGGTAAGTTCAGTGTCTAGAAATGATTTTGACAGCGAGAATGTTGGGATTCAAGTCAATTGGAAAACTGTCATGCACCGAACAAAACGTAAAATGTAAGGCCGATTGTTCAGCCGTATTGACGCAAGATTTCGTATCGTTAAAATTATTATTTATTTGTTAGCCTTGTCCGTAAAATAGGGGTTGAAAAATATAAGGTAGGAACTTATGTTTAACTGACTGAAATCTATAGTACCTATTCGTATTGAGCATAACAAACCTGTGTTGTTGTTGTTGTTGTCGTCCTAAGGTACCCCAGTGGTACAGAGGGCCTTCACAAGAGTGCGCCACGCCTTCCTGTCCTCAGCAACCGCTCTGGCCTCCGTCCAGCTCAGGCCTTGCGCTCGCAACTCGCCGTCCACTGTGCGCCGCCATGTGTGCACCTATGTGCTTGTATTAAAAATATCTAATTAGCCAGTGTTTTTGCTGTATAAAAAGTTATACCGCAAAAGCATTAAAGTCGGTTCAAGCGACATGTTCATCTTATAACAGCTCTCTGTAACAGTGGGTTCAGCAATGCACCTCTGCCTACCCCGCAAGGGAGTACATTAGTAGAAGGTGTGAGTGTTTGTTTTTTTTTCCTCATAACTCAGTCTCGTTTCTTACGTCAATATGTGGAGGGTTTCCTTAGCGCCCGAGTATGCTTGTAGGAATTTTCGATTTTCGCATGTAAAACCAAATCTCTCACATTTTCGTTTGGGTTCCCCCTTAAATGTGCTGTTTGAGATTTGTTTTAAGTGACTATAGATCCATAATGCCTTTGCTAATCATGGTTATAGGAATGAACGATTTATTTACTATAGCATACTACTTGACTACTACTGCTACTAAGAGGGAGGCCCCATTTTTAAGACCTTACCTTTGGATCGACGCGACGCAACAATGCGGCCTCACCCTTATTATTCCACAGATATTATAGAGAATTGCTTCAAAATGAACGCGAAATTAAATCTCTTTTCAGAGTCTCGACTCGTTTTTTTTTCGTTCACAAAAAAGTATAACTATAGTGCAGTTGTTTTGCTTACAGGCGTGTCGAATGTTTTGTGAATCGTTTTCCTGTTACGTTATAATGTGATTTGTAAGTAAGTGGTGGTCCGGGTAATGTGGTTATAGAAGAACCTCTGTTGGTGGTTTAATAGGAAAATTTCATGATTTTTTTTTGTTATTTATCTATTATCTTTAGATTAAAAAAATAAATAAATAAATATGTGGGGACGTCTCACACACGGCCATCCGACCTCAAGCTAGGTAGAGCCTGCGTTATGGGTATCGGACAGCTGATATATCTACACAAATATGTAGATAGATAGACATATTAAATATAAATATGAACACCCAAGACCCGAGTGCAAATATTTGTATTTAAACAAATATCCCATGCCCCAGCCGGGAATCGAACCCGGGACCTCCGGTTTAGCAGTCAGGGTCACTAACCACTACACCAGTCCGCCGCCAACTCCAACTCTTTTCTCAATAGGACGCCGAATTTCAACCAGCCATCGTCAAAATGCCAAACGGTGCGTCGCACATAAAATTAATACTGAAAGCCTAAGTCGTAAGATTTAAGGGGCTATTCTGGAGCCGCACACGAAGACGAAATGTCGGGCGTAATTCCGATCGCGTGCGTTCGTGAATTGCGCAATGGAATAATTCAATATTAGAATGCGAGCGCCGCCGCTTTGCTGCGAGGAATATTGTCGTTGCGTTCACGTTAATCGTTATTTTTATTTATTTGACAATTGAAATAAACAACTTTTAAATACCTTCTAAACAGAGCGGTGGTAGCTCAGTCGGCTAAGCGTCCGCTTCTCACGCCAGAGATGCGGGTTCGATTCCCGGCGCTGGCATGTACCAATGAGTTCTTTTAACTTAAGTACAATGTATACCATCGCTCTTATGGTGAAGGAAAACATCGTGAGGAAACCTGCATGTCTAGATTTAGCACATCTATATAATAATGTGAACCCACCAACCCGCAGTGGACCAGCGTGGAGCCAGCTTAGGAAGGCAGTTTAGACCTTGAGGATATGCACAACGGTTCCATTCGAGAGAGCCAGGTGCAGATACTGACACCCCCACAGAGATAAAATAGAATATAATATACAGGGTGATTGGTAATTAGTGGCGGACCCGTTAAGAGGAGAGTATAGCTTCGCGATCCTAGCGAAATAGGTATTTAGGAAAAGTATTGCTGTCGCTCGTGCACTCGCCCGCGCCGGGCACCGCACACACACATGCAAGTAGCGTCACGCACACATCGACGGACGCTGCCGCGCCGCCACCGCCGCCACCGCCGCCGCGCCACCGCGCCGCCGCGCCGGTTGGCGAGAAATTGCGACCAAACACGGAGTGTCTTCATCTTACCTTCATATTATTATTTCTGTGTTGTGATTGTAAGTTGTGACTTGTGACCTTGTGAACTAGCGAAACTTGAAATTATTGAAGATAAATAGAAAGAAGTATAAGTAATTGGTGATAATTTCATATGAGTAAGTATTTTATTATGTAGGTAATTACCTACCTAGTAACGAGTTAGTAGGTACGGTCAACCGGGGCCATTGCGCCACAATACTTTGACTTTCATATTCATTTGATAATAACAAACAGACTATACAAGTATACAGATACACCCTATTAAGCTATAACTTGCGATACATACCTATTAGGATTTTTTTTCTATTTTCTTATTTTGATGCATTTTTGTAGAATTTTAAATATCTTCTACGTGTAAACGACGTTTCTACAAAAAATGGGAGTTTTAGGCGCAATAACCCCTAGTGGGGCTAATGCCTAATGTTGATGTTTTCGATCCAAAAGTCACCAGATTTAAAAGGCAAGTACGAATGTTAAAATTTGATACAGAGTAACTATATTATTATTATCACTTTTAAGTTTGCATGAAAGTTTATATTTTTAATAACTTTATATTTATATAGTACCTAAATTAATTCACCCACTACTAATGTATAATTAAATATGTATATCTAGGATGTTAAATTAGTGCTTTTGTTTACATACGCTTTCCAGGATGTGTATACATACCTCGGTAGTTGATCTAGATTGTATCTTAGAAACTTAAAACTGTGTACCATGTTTTGATTAACTGCTGTTTTGTGTACCATATTAATAAATAAATAAATAAATGCCACTTTCACAAGTTTTGTTTGCTTGGAAGAGCTTTTTACAAGTTTAAGTAGATATAATTTATAGAATTACTATTAACGTAGCTAATTATTAGCTTGTAAACTAAATACGGCGCTTTATTAAGGAGAATTAGTTGATCATAAATTTTTGGGGCTATGGCGCCTACATACCCTAATTTCTTGTAGTGGTATTTACCCCATCCAAGATTCCAGGGGTGCTCAACATTTTATTTATGAATACTTGATTGGACTTTAAAAAGTATAAATACTTACATAACAAATTAAAATACAGTATAAAAGCATACAAGGGCAATCAAACCCCAACTTTAAATTAGTAAGTATACCATTTTTTGAGTCTGACGGAATTTTGCTCTTTATTTATTTATTTCACAAAATCCTCAGCACAAGACAAAATAATAGCTTAGGTATTCTATAAGCCATACATAGGCCAATTACGGACTTACATTATACAAACGAAACACAATGACATCAGACAGAAAATAAAATATAAAAAACCGGCCAAGTGCGAGTCGGGCTCACGCACAAAGGGTTCCGTAGCAGCAAATATAATATTACAGTTAAATCAACCTATCTCAAAAACTATAAGAGATACTTTGATCAAACCAAAAATCGTTGAAAGAGTTAATTAGCATGCATCACCTCTATTTTTTTTAGAATTTTATACCCCGTAGTTATAAAAATAGAGGGGGGGGGACATACTTTTTACGACTTTGAGAGCTGATATCTCAAAAACCGTTCACTTTAAGAAAAATGTTTTTTAAAAAACTTTATATCATTTTAAAAGATCTTTCCATTGATACCCCACAAGGGTATGTACATCGAAAAAAAAAAATTCATCCCTCAGTTACATGTATGGGGGGCCCCACCCCCAATTCTTTTTTTTACTATTTAGTGTCATATTTTTGTAGCGGTTCATACAACACATATTCCCATCAAATTTCATCACTGTAGTACTTATAGTTTCCGAGTAAATCGGCTGTGACAGACGGACAGACGGACATGACGAAACTATAAGGGTTCCGTTTTTGCCATTTTGGCTACGGAACCCTAAAAATGCATGCAAAATTTAGGTTACACGCTCTTACAAGGATAATCATAACAAAACTATTTAGAGTTTGAAAAATAAGTGGGATCATTCTGTTAATATGACTATTTTTTTATTTATTATATGATTATTTTCTATATACCGTCTTAACAACATTATAATGTCGACACCAAATGACGCTAATTTTTTAAAACATTTAGTTTAATATATACTCAATTTTTTTACGTTTTAGTTGGATTACCAATCTAAGAATGTTAATTCTGATACGCTGTTAAATGATTTTCAATATTGCAGAAGGCGTCATTAACCTAGTATTTTTCGTTTAGGAGTAATTTACTGGAACTTTTTCATTGCTCGTGAATGTATAAAATACATTTATCATAACATAGAAAGTTTAGAACCTCTGAAAATGGGGCTATTGCGCCGCAATAGAGGCAATAACCCCATCAGCCCACAGGCATTTACTCCAAAAAAAGCTAAACTTACAATTTTTTTATTGCATATTGTGTCCGAATCTTACCTTATTTCAATAAAATAATCAAATAAATATGCAGAGCAACAAAACAATAACAGTATTTACAGTTAGGAAACATAGATTCTTTTAAACAAACACACATTTGGAACGATTAAAAAAAACGTGTCAGAAAACCGGAGGTGGCCGAAATAGGTGAAATAATTAAAACGGCAGATTATGTAAGAAAATTGTCCCGGATACGACATCTATTGGTCAGTGGTAAAAGTTTGAGTTCCAAAGATAGGTAGCAGATGACTCCAGTAGTTCTTAAGTATGTGGTACGGAAGATAAATGAATTCGAGGCATTAGCCTCCTAGGCGACTTGGCCCCGGTTGACCTTAAGTACATAAAATGGATTTTGATGATTGGAAAATAGACCTTTTGCCGGTACTTGGACTATCATTTTGTATGTAAGGTTATTTAGATCTATATATGCAGTGAATCTAAAAAACATCATGATAGTTTTGTAAAAATATAAGTTTATAAGTACCTACTAACCAAGTTTCGGGGCTGTTTATAAATGTTGAGTTGTCTTAGTATACTTACTTACCTAAGTAATTATATCATAGAATACATTTTATTATTCGCTTTTGTGGCCTCAAGTCAATTTATATTTAGGTTGGCTGGAAGAATTTGCTTTTTGGCAATAAGCCCGCCTTTGTATACGTCCTATATGTTTTAAATTTGTAATCTGTTTTGTATATTGTTTGTTTGTGTACAATAAAGCGTTTATAAATAAATAAATATAGTCACTAGTCATTTTTTTGCTTGAAAACCTACTAGTACTTTAAACTTTTTCTATTCACATCTTTTTATATACAGGATGTCCCAAATTAAAGTGCACATCCAAATTAAAGTGACTTAATTTGATATTCTAAACAACTTTTGTTTTACGACTTTTGTAAATTCGTGAAAAAAAATCTACTGTCTATGTCTATAGTAAAAAATCTCATAGTCAACAAAGTTTATATGAATTAGCAAAAATAAAATTCGCAAACAATCAAAAGTCTTAAAACAAAAGATGTTTAGAATGACGAGTTGTGTCACTATGATTCGGATGTGCAATTTAACATGGGACATCCTGTATATCTATAGATATCGATAACGCAGGCGGGATCCCATCTCTACTATCGACTTCACTATGGACATCCCTATCGTACGTGTGCTTTGCTTCCCCCCCCGACCCTCAATCGTGCGATAGAGAGCACTGCAGCTCGCGACTGACAATAGGTACTTTTCTTGATGAAATTATGGTTTTGGGAGAAAACGTTTTACACTAACTAAATATCAACCAATCTCTTTGATTTTAGTGTCAATCGCTTCAGTTTAATATATTCTAGGTTTATAGGTTTCGCTTTTTTTTTAAAAAATACTTTGTTATTGATCCACAAACGGCTTAATTCAACAAAGTCGCAATCACAAAAAAAACTTTATTTGAGGTGCCTATAAGTTTGAAACTATAGAAAATTTTGAAAAAAGGAAAACCTATAAACCTAGTTATCCCTTGTGTCAATAACATATTAAAAAATCACGGAGATTGGATAATATTTAGGGGTAGTAAAACGTTTTCTCTTTTTGTATGGACGAGCAAGTGCTATACTCTACTCTTAAGGGGAGATAGAAGAGGTCAATTCTAGTCGATTTCAATAAGGTATGTACTATCCGAAAGTTAACCATTTCTGAAATATTAATAATTTTAGAATTTTATAAAAAAATCGTCCACAAAAAGTTTAAACATATATTTAAGAAAAAGTAGACCTTTTTTAACCACTTTTTTAATGGTTTTACATTATCAAATAAATGAAAAATAATAATAGCTATTAAATTTACATAACTAACGTTATCTTAAGCCATAAGGCTTCAAAACATCAAAATTAAAATAAAATAAAACAGCCACTTTACAGAAAAAAACCTTAATTAAAATAAAATAATCACATAACAATTTTTGTTGCAAATTAGCTTTAAAACTTCAGTATTTCATTAGCTTTCGAATGGGGTATAACAAACCTAAATTGGCCAAGGAATGCCAAAAATATGACTTACTTAACACAATAGGGCAGGTAAAAAACTAGAACAAAAGAGTCGCAAGAGTATTGTTATCTAAGGACTACTTGGCAACCTTTTCAGTCCGCTCCTGAAATTTAATGCGTTCGGATATGTTTAAGAAGTGTCCGTAGTGAGAGCGGGCTACAGTGATCGTAACTGATCACTGAGGTTAAGCAACAACTGGCTCGTTCAGCCATTGGATGGGTGACCGATTTCAAGTGGTTCTTTTCTGGACGCTTCCGTTCTTCAGACGGCACTGCTGGGGCACGGGTCTCCTTCCATTGAAAGAAGGATTTAGGCCTAGACCATCAAGAAGGCCTAGTGCGGGTTGGTGAACCCCAACACAAGCAAGCTTGTGCTGAGTGAGTTGTCGGGGAAGTGGGCAACCCGACTGTCAGATGTTTTCTAGCTGCCCGAGGGCCTCTGACTAGGCTTAGCGACTGCTGCCGAAGCAGAAACCGGGACCCACGGCTCGAAGATTTACTGCCAAAGATAATGCAGTACGTTTTACGACGTGTTTGAATAATATCATTTCAATAACGTTACAGCAACGATATTTTAATACGACCTAGATAGAGTGTCAGTGCTAAAGAAACATCTCGAAAAATAACTATACACTTCAACCACTGAGCTCTTTTTTTGATTAAGTACTTGTGACTTTATTCAATGGTTATCATTATTATTATTAAATTCTTTTTTGCACAAAGTAAATTGGTACAAAGGCGAATTTAATGCTAGCAGCATTTTCTACCAGTTAACCTTTGGTGATTGGAAGCCTTATGGCTTAAGATAACGTTAGTTATGTAAATTTTATAGCTATTATTATTTTTCATTTATTTAATAATGTAAAATCATTAAAAAAAGTGGTTAAAAAAGGTCTACTTTTTCTTAAATATATGTTTAAACTTTTTGTGGACGATTTTTTTATGAAATTCTAAAATTATTAATATTTCAGAAATGGTTAACTTTCGGATAGTACATACCTTATTGAAATCGACTAGAATTGACCTCTTCTATCTCCCCTTAACGGGTCCGCCACTAATTACCAATCACCCTGTATACCGACCAACCAATCTGCACCTCTGGGGTGCCATAGGAACACACAACAACAACACAAACAATCACAGCGACGGTCAAATATTAAAAAAAACAAATATAAACTATGTATAACTTACGCTGAATTGAAACAGCAGTTAGTACTTAGTTACTTACTGAACCTGTAGCTTAGATTTTACGATATATAACAATACTAGCTGTTCCCGCGCGCTTCGCTTCGCCTTAAAAAGTTTTCCCGTGGGAATTCCGGGATAAAAAGTAGCCTATGTTCTTTTCCAGGGTCTAGACCGTATGTATACCAAATTTCATTCAAATCCGTTCAGTAGTTTTGTCGTGAAAGAGTAACAGACAGACAGACAGACAGACAGACACAGTTACTTTCGCATTTATAATATTAGTAAGGATGTATAACTTACGCTGAATTGAAACAGCAGTTAAGTAGTACTTAGTTACTTACTGAACCTATAGCTTAGTTTACGATATATAACAATATACGAAAAATATCACATACAATATCCTAGCAAAAGATCTGGGTGTTGTATCAAAGTTCTACAACTAAACCACATTGGTAGTAAGTACGGTGGCCTGCGCCTAAAAGTATACAGGCGGAGTTTTTAAAATAGCGATCCCTGATGATGAAGGGACCAGCTACATCTGTTATAAATCCGGGGACGTGTTGTGTGTGATGTGTGTAGCAGTGGTGTTTATGTGGATGTGCTTGAGCAGCATGTGAGCTTGAGATCGCTATTTTAAAAACTCCGCCTGTATACTTTTAGGCGCAGGCCACCGTACATATAGGTCCAAAGATAGGTAAGTATATGTTTACCTTATCTAGTAGAAAAAACTAGAGACCGTTCAGTTTATTGCATACAATGTATTCAGTAATAATAATAACATCTAGTCTGTAGGTACCTAAATACCTAATAATATGTATGTCACTGATTAAATTGTAAAATGTAAAATTCAACCACTTATCTGTGTTGATATTCGTACTACGAACTTTTATCTATCGTACGTACCTCAGTTCATTATGTCTACAGTACTATCAGTAATTAAAAAGGTCAAACACGATATCACTATGTGTGAGGTTTTATTAAATTTTATGTTACTGGAAATCTTTATCACTTTGTGAGGTCTCTGCTGTAAGCCGTATCTTTTCACTAATCTCTAAATTTTTATAGCTATCTCGGTTTTATTACTTAAGTGGAAGGGTCACACACCTAAATCTGATAATAACAATTAAGTATCCTTTTAGCTTAGTTAATGTATTTTCAGAGTTTTATTATGTTAGATTGAATATTTATTACAGTTATTCCATTTCTAAAATTTTACGTACAATTTTAGAATCGGCATAGAAAGGCCGTACATTCTCTTACGCACAAAACATTTATTCGGATTCGAAGATTTACTGCCAAAGATAATGCAGTACGTTTTACGACGTGTTTGAATAATATCATTTCAATAACGTTACAGCAACGATATTTTAATACGACCTAGATAGAGTGTCAGTGCAAAAGAAACGTCTCGACAAAAGGTGTGTGAAGTTAGCAGCCTAAAGTTAGCAGCCTTTGAATAGCCGACCAAATTAAGATGGTCACTTCAGTCATTGCATACATTATCAATTAAAACACGAAAAAAGCCCCAAAACATTGGAATAACAATGCTAGGTATTCATATAAACACTATAATATGTTCTAAAATAAATAAATACTAAAAAATACGACGTTTACTTACCGACGCTCTTGTTGGTTAATGGATATTTTGTATGGGGGCACCAAGATGCCATAGACCTGCCAGCATCTCACCTGGTTTATTATGTGTGGTGACTCATTATAAAACACTGACAGAAGTTTCATCAACATTGAAACGGTATAGCAGGTGTCCAGGAGCCACTTTCTGACAGATTTTGGGTAAAAAAATCACAATATTTCACGAATAATCAAGTTTGCAGGTGGAACCTGAAAGAAATCAGCTGCAAATGATAGTTCATATGAAAGGTATTATTTAAACCTAGAAACGATTTTCAGCAATTTCAGATTAAATTACTTTTGGTGAATATTCAAGGGGAAGATCAGAAAATAAAAGTTAGCAGCCCAAGATTACCATTTTGTATGGGGGCACCAAGATGCCATAGACCTGCCAGCATCTCACCTGGTTTATTATGTGTGGTGACTCATTATAAAACACTGACAGAAGTTTCATCAACATTGAAACGGTATAGCAGGTGTCCAGGAGCCACTTTCTGACAGATTTTGGGTAAAAAATCACAATATTTCACGAATAATCAAGTTTGCAGGTGGAACCTGAAGGAATTCAGCTGCAAATGATAAATCATATGAAAGATATTATTTATATCTAGAAACGGTTTTAAGCAATTTCAGATTAAATGACTTTTGGTGACTATTCAAGGGGAAGATCAGAAAATAAAAGTTAGCAGCCCAAAATTACCATTTTGTATGGGGGCACCAAGATGCCATAGACCTGCCAGCATCTCACCTGGTTTATTATGTGTGTTGACTCATTATAAAACACTGACAGAAGTTTCATCAACATTGAAACGGTATAGCAGGTGTCCAGGAGCCACTTTCTGACAGATTTTGGGTAAAAATTCACAATATTTCACGAATAATCAAGTTTGCAGGTGGAACCTGAAGGAATTCAGCTGCAAATGATACTTCATATGAAAGGTATTATTAATACCTAGAAACGGTTTTCAGCAATTTCAGATTAAATGACTTTTGGTGAATATTCAAGGGGAAGATCAGAAAATAAAAGTTAGCAGCCCAGGATTACCATTTTGTATGGGGGCACCAAGATGCCATAGACCTGCCAGCATCTCACCTGGTTTATTATGTGTGTTGACTCATTATAAAACACTGACAGATGTTTCATCAACATTGAAACGGTATAGCAGGTGTCCAGGAGCCACTTTCTGACAGATTTTGGGTAAAAAATCACAATATTTCACGAATAATCAAGTTTGCAGGTGGAACCTGAAGGAAATCAGCTGCAAATGATAGTTCATATGAAAGGTATTATTAATACCTAGAAACGGTTTTCAGCAATTTCAGATTAAATGACTTTTGGTGAATATTCAAGGGGAAGATCAGAAAATAAAAGTTAGCAGCCCAAGATTACCATTTTGTATGGGGGCACCAAGATGCCATAGACCTGCCAGAATCACACCTGGTTTATAATGTGTGTTGACTCATTATAAAACACTGACAGAAGTTTCATCAACATTGAAACGGTATAGCAGGTGTCCAGGAGCCACTTTCTGACAGATTTTAGGTAAAAAATCACAATATTTCACGAATAATCAAGTTTGCAGGTGGAACCTGAAGGAATTCAGCTGCAAATGATAGTTTATATGAAAGATATTATTTATATCTAGAAACAGTTTTCAGCAATTTCTGATTAAATGACTTTTGGTGAATATTCAAGGGGAAAATCAGAAAATAAAAGTTAGCAGCCCAAAATTACCATTTTGTATGGGGGCACCAAGATGCCATAGACCTGCCAGCATCTCACCTGGTTTATTATGTGTGTTGACTCATTATAAAACACTGACAGATGTTTCATCAACATTGAAACGGTATAGCAGGTGTCCAGGAGCCACTTTCTGACAGATTTTGGGTAAAAAATCACAATATTTCACGAATAATCAAGTTTGCAGGTGGAACCTGAAGGAAATCAGCTGCAAATGATAGTTCATATGAAAGGTATTATTAATACCTAGAAACGGTTTTCAGCAATTTCAGATTAAATGACTTTTGGTGAATATTCAAGGGGAAGATCAGAAAATAAAAGTTAGCAGCCCAAGATTACCATTTTGTATGGGGGCACCAAGATGCCATAGACCTGCCAGAATCACACCTGGTTTATAATGTGTGTTGACTCATTATAAAACACTGACAGAAGTTTCATCAACATTGAAACGGTATAGCAGGTGTCCAGGAGCCACTTTCTGACAGATTTTGGGTAAAAATTGTCAATATTTTACGAATATTCAAGTTTGCAGGTGGAATCTGAAGGAATTCAGCTGCAAATGATAGTTCATATGAAAGGTATTATTAATACCTAGAAAAGATTTTCAGCAATTTCAGATTAAATGACTTTTAGTGAATATTCAAGGGGAAAATCAGAAAATAAAAGTTAGCAGCCCAAGATTAACATTTTGTATGGGGCACCAAGATGCCATAGACCTGCCAGCATCTTACCTGGTTTATTATGTGTGGTGACTCATTATAAAACACTGACAGAAGTTTCATCAACATTGAAACGGTATAGCAGGTGTCCAGGAGCCACTTTCTGACAGATTTTAGGTAAAAAATCACAATATTTCACGAATAATCAAGTTTGCAGGTGGAACCTGAAGGAATTCAGCTGCAAATGATAGTTTATATGAAAGATATTATTTATATCTAGAAACAGTTTTCAGCAATTTCTGATTAAATGACTTTTGGTGAATATTCAAGGGGAAAATCAGAAAATAAAAGTTAGCAGCCCAAAATTACCATTTTGTATGGGGGCACCAAGATGCCATAGACCTGCCAGCATCTCACCTGGTTTATTATGTGTGTTGACTCATTATAAAACACTGACAGAAGTTTCATCAACATTGAATCGGTATAGCAGGTGTCCAGGAGCCACTTTCTGACAGATTTTGGGTAAAAAATCACAATATTTCACGAATAATCAAGTTTGCAGGTGGAACCTGAAGGAATTCAGCTGCAAATGATAGTTTATATGAAAGATATTATTTATATCTAGAAACAGTTTTCAGCAATTTCTGATTAAATGACTTTTGGTGAATATTCAAGGGGAAAATCAGAAAATAAAAGTTAGCAGCCCAAAATTACCATTTTGTATGGGGGCACCAAGATGCCATAGACCTGCCAGCATCTCACCTGGTTTATTATGTGTGTTGACTCATTATAAAACACTGACAGAAGTTTCATCAACATTGAATCGGTATAGCAGGTGTCCAGGAGCCACTTTCTGACAGATTTTGGGTAAAAAATCACAATATTTCACGAATAATCAAGTTTGCAGGTGGAACCTGAAGGAATTCAGCTGCAAATGATAGTTCATATGAAAGGTATTATTTATACCTAGAAACTGTTTTCAGCAATTTCAGATTAAATGACTTTTGGTGTATATTCAAGGGGAAGATCAGAAAATAAAAGTTAGCAGCCCAGGATTACCATTTTGTATGGGGGCACCAAGATGCCATAGACCTGCTAGCATCTTACCAGGTTAATTATGTGTGTTGACTCATTATAAAACACTGACAGAAGTTTCATCAACATTGAAACGGTATAGCAGGTGTCCAGGAGCCACTTTCTGACAGATTTTGGGTAAAAATTGTCAATATTTCACGAATATTCAAGTTTGCATGTGGAACCTGAAGGAAATCAGCTGCAAATGATAGTTCATATGAAAGGTATTATTTATACCTAGAAACAGTTTTCAGCAATTTCAGATTAAATGACTTTTGGTGAATATTCAAGGGGAAGATCAGAAAATAAAAGTTAGCAGCCCAAGATTACCATTTTGTATGGGGGCACCAAGATGCCATAGACCTGCCAGCATCTCATCTGGTTTATAATGTGTGTTGACTCATTATAAAACACTGACAGAAGTTTCATCAACATTGAAACGGTATAGCAGGTGTCCAGGAGCCACTTTCTGACAGATTTTGGGTCAAAAATTTACAATATTTCACGAATATTCAAGTTTTCAGGTGGAACCTGAAGGAAATCAGCTGCAAATGATAGTTCATATGAAAGGTATTATTAATACCTAGAAACGTTTTTCAGCTATTTCAGAATAAATTACTTTTCATGCACTGGTAAGAAAACAAAAATTATACTCAAGATACATTGAATCGCAGTAACATAATATGAGAGACAATAGCATTATTTTGCCAAGTGAACGTCTTGTCAATAAAAACTTTTGCAAGTCGGTTTATGATCAAAGGTAAAAAAATATTCTGTATACTAACGCACAAAAAATAACCATAATCAATTCTTTAGGTTCGCAACAGGTAATAAGTTAGGACATTCTATTGTTGTGGTGTGATGAACTCTTTGTTTTAGGCAGGTAGGTAAATGGGTTCCCAACTATAAAATAACACAAGTCGGCATGCCATCAAAGGCTCACCTGCGTCATGCGTCATGCGTATTGTATGGCGATACTGATAAGAGTATTGTCCTTTTCTATAAGGACAGTTTTTTTGTCGTAAGTACAAAAAAACTAACTAATGTCAGAAAGTGGCTCTTGGACACGTGCTATACCGTTTCAATGTTGATGAAACTTCTGTCAGTGTTTTGTAATGAGTCAACACACATAATAAACCAGGTGAGATGCTGGCAGGTCTATGGCATCTTGGTGCCCCCATACAAAATGTTAATCTTGGGCTGCTAACTTTTATTTTCTGATCTTCCCCTTGAATATTCACCAAAAGTCATTTAATCTGAAATTGCTGAAAACTGTTTCTAGATATAAATAATATCTTTCATATGATTTATCATTTGCAGCTGAATTCCTTCAGGTTCCACCTGCAAACTTGATTATTCGTGAAATATTGTGATTTTTTACCCAAAATCTGTCAGAAAGTGGCTCCTGGACACCTGCTATACCGTTTCAATGTTGATGAAACTTCTGTCAGTGTTTTATAATGAGTCACCACACATTATAAACCAGGTGAGATGCTGGCAGGTCTATGGCATCTTGGTGCCCCCATACAAAATGGTAATCTTGGGCTGCTAACTTTTATTTTCTGATCTTCCCCTTGAATATTCACCAAAAGTCATTTAATCTGAAATTGCTGAAAACCGTTTCTAGGTATAATAATACCTTTCATATGATCTATCATTTGCAGCTGAATTCCTTCAGGTTCCACCTGCAAACTTGATTATTGGTGAAATATTGTGATTTTTTACCCAAAATCTGTCAGAAAGTGGCTCCTGGACACCTGCTATACCGTTTCAATGTTGATGAAACTTCTGTCAGTGTTTTATAATGAGTCAACACACATAATAAACCAGGTGAGATGCTGGCAGGTCTATGGCATCTTGGTGCCCCCATACAAAATGGTAATTTTGGGCTGCTAACTTTTATTTTCTGATTTTCCCCTTGAATATTCACCAAAAGTCATTTAATCTGAAATTGCTGAAAACTGTTTCTAGGTATTAATAATACCTTTCATATGAACTATCATTTGCAGCTGATTTCCTTCAGGTTCCACCTGCAAACTTGAATATTCGTGAAATATTGTAAATTTTTGACCCAAAATCTGTCAGAAAGTGGCTCTTGGACACGTGCTATACCGTTTCAATGTTGATGAAACTTCTGTCAGTGTTTTGTTATGAGTCAACACACATAATAAACCAGGTGAGATGCTGGCAGGTCTATGGCATCTTGGTGCCCCCATACAAAATGTTAATCTTGGGCTGCTAACTTTTATTTTCTGATCTCCCCCTTGAATATTCATTAAAAGTCATTTAATCTGAAATTGCTGAAAACTGTTTCTAGATATAAATAATATCTTTCATATGATTTATCATTTGCAGCTGAATTCCTTCAGGTTCCACCTGCAAACTTGATTATTCGTGAAATATTGTGATTTTTTACCCAAAATCTGTCAGAAAGTGGCTCCTGGACACCTGCTATACCGTTTCAATGTTGATGAAACTTCTGTCAGTGTTTTATAATGAGTCAACACACATAATAAACCAGGTGAGATGCTGGCAGGTCTATGGCATCTTGGTGCCCCCATACAAAATGGTAATTTTGGGCTGCTAACTTTTATTTTCTGATCGTCCCCTTGAATATTCACCAAAAGTCATTTAATCTAAAATTGCTGAAAACTGTTGTTAGGTATTAATAGTACCTTTCATATGAACTATCATTTGCAGCTGATTTTCTTCATTTCCCACCTGCAAACTTGAATATTCGTAAAATATTGACAATTTTTACCCAAAATCTGTCAGAAAGTGGCTCCTGGACACCTGCTATACCGTTTCAATGTTGATGAAACTTCTGTCAGTGTTTTATAATGAGTCAACACACATAATAAACCAGATGAGATGCTGGCAGGTCTATGGCATCTTGGTGCCCCCATACAAAATGGTAATCTTGGGCTGCTAACTTTTATTTTCTGATCTTCCCCTTGAATATTTACCAAAAGTCATTTAATCTGAAATTGCTGAAAACTGTTTCTAGGCATTAATAATACCTTTCATATGAACTATCATTTGCAGCTGATTTTCTTCAGGTTCCACCTGCAAACTTGAATATTCGTGAAATATTGACAATATTTACCCAAAATCTGTCAGAAAGTGGCTCCTGGACACCTGCTATACCGTTTCAATGTTGATGAAACTTCTGTCAGTGTTTTATAATGAGTCACCACACATAATAAACCAGGTGAGATGCTGGCAGGTCTATGGCATCTTGGTGCCCCCATACAAAATGGTAATTTTGGGCTGCTAACTTTTATTTTCTGATCGTCCCCTTGAATATTCACCAAAAGTCATTTAATCTAAAATTGCTGAAAACTGTTGTTAGGTATTAATAGTACCTTTCATATGAACTATCATTTGCAGCTGATTTTCTTCATTTCCCACCTGCAAACTTGAATATTCGTAAAATATTGACAATTTTTACCCAAAATCTGTCAGAAAGTGGCTCCTGGACACCTGCTATACCGTTTCAATGTTGATGAAACTTCTGTCAGTGTTTTATAATGAGTCAACACACATAATAAACCAGGTGAGATGCTGGCAGGTCTATGGCATCTTGGTGCCCCCATACAAAATGGTAATTTTGGGCTGCTAACTTTTATTTTCTGATCGTCCCCTTGAATATTCACCAAAAGTCATTTAATCTAAAATTGCTGAAAACTGTTGTTAGGTATTAATAGTACCTTTCATATGAACTATCATTTGCAGCTGATTTTCTTCATTTCCCACCTGCAAACTTGAATATTCGTAAAATATTGACAATTTTTACCCAAAATCTGTCAGAAAGTGGCTCCTGGACACCTGCTATACCGTTTCAATGTTGATGAAACTTCTGTCAGTGTTTTATAATGAGTCAACACACATAATAAACCAGATGAGATGCTGGCAGGTCTATGGCATCTTGGTGCCCCCATACAAAATGGTAATCTTGGGCTGCTAACTTTTATTTTCTGATCTTCCCCTTGAATATTTACCAAAAGTCATTTAATCTGAAATTGCTGAAAACTGTTTCTAGGCATTAATAATACCTTTCATATGAACTATCATTTGCAGCTGATTTTCTTCAGGTTCCACCTGCAAACTTGAATATTCGTGAAATATTGACAATATTTACCCAAAATCTGTCAGAAAGTGGCTCCTGGACACCTGCTATACCGTTTCAATGTTGATGAAACTTCTGTCAGTGTTTTATAATGAGTCACCACACATAATAAACCAGGTGAGATGCTGGCAGGTCTATGGCATCTTGGTGCCCCCATACAAAATGGTAATTTTGGGCTGCTAACTTTTATTTTCTGATCTTCCCCTTGAATATTCACCAAAAGTCATTTAATCTGAAATTGCTGAAAACTGTTGCTAGCTAATAATAGTACCTTTCATATGAACTATCATTTGCAGCTGATTTTCTTCATTTCCCACCTGCAAACTTGAATATTCGTAAAATATTGACAATTTTTACCCAAAATCTGTCAGAAAGTGGCTCCTGGACACCTGCTATACCGTTTCAATGTTGATGAAACTTCTGTCAGTGTTTTATAATGAGTCAACACACATAATAAACCAGGTGAGATGCTGGCAGGTCTATGGCATCTTGGTGCCCCCATACAAAATGTTAATCTTGGGCTGCTAACTTTTATTTTCTGATTTTCCCCTTGAATATTTACCAAGTCATTTAATCTGAAATTGCTGAAAACCATTTCTAGGTATAAATAATACCTTTTATGTGAACTATCATTTGCAGGTGAATTTCTTCAGGTTCCACCTGCAAACTTGAATATTCGTGAAATATTGACAATATTTACCCAAAATCTGTCAGAAAGTGGCTCCTGGACACCTGCTATACCGTTTCAATGTTGATGAAACTTCTGTGAGTGTTTTATAATGAGTCACCACACATAATAAACCAGGTGAGATGCTGGCAGGTCTATGGCATCTTGGTGCCCCCATACAAAATGGTAATTTTGGGCTGCTAACTTTTATTTTCTGATCTTCCCCTTGAATATTCACCAAAAGTCATTTAATCTGAAATTGCTGAAAACTGTTGCTAGGTATTAATAGTACCTTTCATATGAACTATCATTTGCAGCTGATTTTTTTCATTTTCCACCTCAAACTTGAATATTTGTAAAATATTGACAATTTTTACCCAAAATCTGTCAGAAAGTGGCTCCTGGACACCTGCTATACCGTTTCAATGTTGATGAAACTTCTGTCAGTGTTTTATAATAAGTCAACACACATAATAAACCAGGTGAGATGCTGGCAGGTCTATGGCATCTTGGTGCCCCCATACAAAATGGTAATTTTGGGCTGCTAACTTTTATTTTCTGATCTTCCCCTTGAATATTCACCAAAAGTCATTTAATCTGAAATTGCTGAAAACCATTTCTAGGTATTAATAATACCTTTCATAAGAACCATCATTTGCAGCTGATTTTCTTCAGGTTCCACCTGCAATCTTGATTATTGTGATTTTTTACGCAAAATCTGTCAGAAACTGGCTCCTGGACACCTGCTATACCGTTTCAATGTTGATGAAACTTCTGTCAGTGTTTTATAATGAGTCAACACACATAATAAACCAGGTGAGATGCTGGCAGGTCTATGGCATCTTGGTGCCCCCATACAAAATGTTAATCTTGGGCTGCTAACTTTTATTTTCTGATTTTCCCCTTGAATATTTACCAAGTCATTTAATCTGAAATTGCTGAAAACCGTTTCTAGGTATAAATAATACCTTTTATGTGAACTATCATTTGCAGGTGAATTTCTTCAGGTTCCACCTGCAAACTTGAATATTCGTGAAATATTGACAATATTTACCCAAAATCTGTCAGAAAGTGGCTCCTGGACACCTGCTATACCGTTTCAATGTTGATGAAACTTCTGTGAGTGTTTTATAATGAGTCACCACACATAACAAACCAGGTGAGATGCTGGCAGGTCTATGGCATCTTGGTGCCCTCATACAAAATGGTAATTTTGGGCTGCTAACTTTTATTTTCTGATCTTCCCTTTGAATATTCACCAAAAGTCATTTAATCTGAAATTGCTGAAAACTGTTTCTAGGTATTAATAATACCTTTCATATGAACTATCATTTGCAGCTGAATTCCTTCAGGTTCCACCTGCAAACTTGATTATTCGTGAAATATTGTGATTTTTTACGCAAAATCTGTCAGAAATCGGCTCCTGGACACCTGCTATACCGTTTCAATGTTGATGAAACTTCTGTCAGTGTTTTATAATGAGTCAACACACATCATTAACCAGGTGAGATGCTGGCAGGTCTATGGCATCTTGGTGCCCCCATACAAAATGGTAATTTTGGGCTGCTAACTTTTATTTTCTGATCGTCCCCTTGAATATTCACCAAAAGTCATTTAATCTAAAATTGCTGAAAACTGTTGTTAGGTATTAATAGTACCTTTCATATGAACTATCATTTGCAACTGATTTTCTTCATTTCCCACCTGCAAACTTGAATATTCGTAAAATATTGACAATTTTTACCCAAAATCTGTCAGAAAGTGGCTCCTGGACACCTGCTATACCGTTTCAATGTTGATGAAACTTCTGTCAGTGTTTTATAATGAGTCAACACACATAATAAACCAGGTGAGATGCTGGCAGGTCTATGGCATCTTGGTGCCCCCATACAAAATGGTAATCTTGGGCTGCTAACTTTTATTTTCTGATCGTCCCCTTGAATATTCACCAAAAGTCATTTAATCTAAAATTGCTGAAAACTGTTGTTAGGTATTAATAGTACCTTTCATATGAACTATCATTTGCAGCTGATTTCCTTCAGGTTCCACCTGCAAACTTGATTATTCGTGAAATATTGTGATTTTTTACCCAAAATCTGTCAGAAAGTGGCTCCTGGACACCTGCTATACCGTTTCAATGTTGATGAAACTTCTGTCAGTGTTTTATAATGAGTCAACACACATAATAAACCAGGTGAGATGCTGGCAGGTCTATGGCATCTTGGTGCCCCCATACAAAATATTCATAAACCAACAAGGGCATCAGTAAGTAAACGTCGTATTTTTTAGTATTTTTTTATTTTAGAACATTTTATAGTGTTTATATGAATACCTAGCATTGTTATTCCAATGTTTTTGGGGCTTTTTACGTCTTTTAATTGATAAAGTATGCAATGACTGAATTGAACATCTTAATTTGGTCGGCTATTCAAAGGCTGCTAACTTTAGGCTGCTAACTTCACGCAGGTCTCGACAAATAATAAGTCCCCACTTCTACTGAGCTCTTTTTTCGGAATAATTATGTGACTTTATTCAATGGTTGTCATCAGGTTGAACATAAAACGGGTTGACAGTAAACAAAATGCATATTTGTATGTGACATCTTGTTCGTATATTGTTTATCTAAGCGTTACAGTATCGTTTTTGTAACGTTACGAGCTTACGGCACTAATAAAGAATTTGAATTCGGTCGGATAGTTATCGCGTGGTTTCGTGGTAGGTACTTAATACTTATACTTATTTTACATTTTATTTCGTTTGTCATTTAATTTTATATTTTTGTAACAATAATGTTTCTTTATTTTATTTTGTGCAGAAACTTATCGTAAAGAAACCTGCACATCTATATTCTAGGATAATACGGCTCGCAACCTATCATGTGAGTGCAAATGAACAGCGAAAAGCGGGTGGCTCGCTTGCGAGTCACCTCTTACTACCCCTTTTGGGATTACAGTCTTGAAAATATGTAGGTATACATATTATGTAGAGGCTTGACTGGACAAGTAAAAGAAAATCTAATTTATTATTTCTGAAAAGGTCATTCTAAATAATGTTACATATATTGAATTCAATGCACTTACTAAATAGAAGAAATATGATTTTTTATTTTCAAATGTAAAGAAAAAATATCTGATTGAAGTATAAATATACCTACATACCTACTAGGAAAAACCGTGCATTAAGTGCGTATAATATAGAGATAATGATTTCATTCGCATCATCGTTATTGTTTCGTAGAAACTGTAATATGAACCACGTATTATGTGTGAGTAAAGAAATTGAGAGTATAAATATCATCTTAGCCATAGGCATAGGATGTACACTGCTGATTGGACAATAACTTAAAAGCATTGCCAACTTAGAAGCTATGAAATAAGACATTTCAATCTCAGATCGATTTACTTAGGTATTATTGTTAATTTTATATAAATTTTTATTTTAAGTTGTCTAAGATAATTTACGAATGTTGTGTACACCTTTAATTGGCTTCTATAACGAAATTTTAATTTTAATATCTGTTTTTAAAATGTTAGTTGTATAAGCTGCTGGTGTTCCAGTTTAAATAAATAAATAAATAAATTAATTAAGTTTTGGCCGAACTGTATAAGAAGACTTTTTCTAAATTAATTAATGAATCCAAGGATCCTGTTAAAGGTCAAAATTAATTAAAATTCAATGTGTTTATGGCACAAGAATGATCCTTCGTACCTACGACAGGGTTTCATGGAAAAACTGCATTGAAATCATATTATATTCCAATTGTACTCAAGAATTGTTGGTAATTTCACATAATCACTGCGACGGCACAGCTGATTGGTCGTGTGGAGTTTATCTAGTTTTAAGTGCACTTTTATTACTCAAATTACACTTATTTGCGAATAAATAAATAATGATAAATCACCCGAGTGCCGGTTTCGCAATGTGAATGACTGAATTCTATAAAGGACACACTGGTCATAATTATTGTTTTGTAGATATGTGTTGTTTTGTAATTTTATTATAATCGTAACCTCCAACTTATGAAGGGTTATAAAGTTAAACGGGTGTGTTTATTTGCAGTCACGTAGCTCGGGATGATGGAATGGGTCTTTTAATTAATTTGGCAGGTAGCAATTAACAATTAGATTACACCTGACATCTTAATTCATACCAATAAACGATAAAAGTACCTTGCCACCACCGAACATTAGCAATTAGGCCCGGGTCTCCTATTTACTCCGTAGGTCGCGTCAAGTGTCACCGCCGTAGGCCGCGTCACAATGCTCATTATGTCTACACGCCAACGTCGGCGTGTGAGAAAGACCGCATCAGTACATTTCTATAGTGAGCATTGTGACGCGGCCTACGGCGTGACGCTGGACGCGATCTACGGCGTAAATAGGAGACCAAGGCCTTAATAATCCTCAAGCAGCGGCAGCGTCTCTCGCTCGCTTGTCATTGTGACGTAACTTGTAAGGATCTGACTGATGATATTTTTTTATTGCTAAATTTTAGTGGTGGTAACCCTACTGTATATTTTACCGGTAAACCGCGGCAGATATCCTGATTTGTTTACTAAAAATAAACTTTTTATAGATTGCTAAATTGTACACGAGATTCTAGACAGAATGTCTGCAGTCACGTACACAATTATGTCGTGTTATGAATTGAGAATACTTCAATGAATCACACTCGAGTATTGATAATTATTTCACAATTTGTGACGTTGTTTCCACTAAGATAGAACTATTGAGTAAGAATTGCGCATGCTGATATGAGCCGTAAAGATTTTATAAAACTGATACGACTAGAAACGGGTTAAAAGCTCAAGAGTGTCTATCTGAAAGGGTATAATGACTGTAATATTTCTTGATTAATAGACGTATACTGTATGTCAGTATTATGTCCCGGTTATGATGTCGCCTCCTCAGGTGTGTAGACAAAATACCTACTGTAATAAGATACAATGACATTTATAAAGTTATAGCCCAAAAACTCACCCCGTACGCATCGCACCGCATAGTTCCATGATCTGTTCTTGTCCCGTCTTAGTATATCAGCCGTATTGTTACATTATTTATGTCCACAGTCCACACATCCGTATTTGAGCAAAAATATCACTGTCCACATGCATTTTCGGCCCACACTTAATGTTAATTAATTATTTCGAAGTTATGCTTCATTTTACCACTTTTTTCCATCGCCGCCATTGTTTTTCTATATTTTTTCTTTTCTTTTTTTTACCGCTCCGTGACGTGCCAAGGTATGTGGCTCAAACAGCCACTTTCCAAAGTCATCATCATCATCATCACCCAATAATCATCCACTGCTGGACATAGGCCTCTCCCAAGGAGCGCCACAACACTCGGTCCTCGGCCTTCCTCATCCAACCACTACCCGCCACACGCCTAAGGTCGTCAGTACAGTGGGCAGGAGGGCGTCCCACGCTGCGTTTGCCTGTTCGTGGTCTCCACTCGAGAACTCGTCTACCCCAGCGGTTATCGGTTCTTCGGCAGATATGACCAGCCCACTGCCACTTCAGCTTGCATATTTTGACAGCTATGTCGGTAACCTTAGTCCTCTGACGGATAACCTTATTTCTGATACGATCCATCAGAGAAGCCCAAGCATAGCTCTCTCCATAGCGCGCTGAGCGACTTTAAGTCGTACCATACCATACGTCATCACTGGCAGGACGCACTGGTTGAAGACTTTTGTCGTCAGGCTCTGAGGATTGGCCGAGGATAATATGTGACGAAGTTTCCCGAATGCAGCCCAACCCAGTTGGCTGCGCCTTGCAGCCTCCTTGTCGAAGTTGCTTCTGCCTAGCCGAACAGTCTGCACGAGGTAGACATATTCTTGCACAAACTTTCCAAAGTCTAAAGTCCAAACTATAATAGATAAAATAAATACTGTTTTTGATAATTATGTTCTGTGAATGTGTAAAGTATTAATAGTGTGTGCACGTGTGTGGGTGGTAGGATGGCTGCATATAAAAACTGAACACCTAGACTCCATTTTTTTATCATATTTGGCATAAAAGGCAAACAATCTAGGCTCGATTTTTTTTAAACTATGAGGTGTAGATTTTTTTTTCACGGATTCCCTAATAATGCTACAGCCAGTAGCCAGCCCCAGTAACCGCAGTTTTTTCAGGGATGTTTAAAAACTGCAGATGGTCCGTTATTTTAGGCATTTTCAATTAGGTGCAGGCCCGTGTTATTTTTTCCATTCTCTCCTCGACGCCGCCAGTCCAACTATGCAAAACATTTCACTGCAACAAAAGAATTTGGGAAATGCAGTCAGCTTATACTCGTAATGTCGGTATACTTTAGCACGCTTGAAATAAACTCATAATGCGTGGGTAGTTTAAAATCCTAACTAATATTATAAATGCGAAAGTAACTGTGTCTGTCTGTCTGTCTGTCTGTCTGTTACTCTTTCACGCCAAAACTACTGAACGGATTTGAATGAAATTTGGTATACATACGGTCTAGACCCTGGGAAAGAACATAGGCTACTTATTATTCCGGAATTCCCACGGGAAAACTTTTTAAGGCGAAGTGAAGCTCGCGGGAACAGCTAGTAATATATAATTATGATGATTATCGTACTCAGGCAACAATTTGCCTTCCTCTTCCAACTATTGTAATAACTTAAAAAGCAACCCCCGAATTCTTTTACATAAAGAAACATTTATTTGACATACTGACAACCACAACAAAAAATACAGACAATAGCTTCAAAAAGGCGCAGCATGTGCAGACAATAAGGCCACGGCGCTGGTGACTAGCTGGCCCTTAGCTTAGAACTAGCTTACTGTTATTTTACAAGAGGTTTGCAAGCGGAACTTGCAATTTTTTTCTCCGGACAACCAAGTGTTTCGCATCCAAGATCTGAAATTACTTTGAAAAATGCAAACACCAAGCACAAAGGCCGTCGCGATAGCACCAACTTTCGTCCAGTCTGAATTTTAATAAAGTAGCGCCAAAGTTTCAGCTCCAACGGATCAAAGTTACACGGTTGGGGTTATGGTTTTTTTTTAAACTTAACGCAAATTGGCCTTCTACTGTTTTGCTGGCTGGTGAGAAAATAATTTTGAAGATAGTAATTGAAATTAGGTACATAATAAAATTAATAAATAACAAAGTTATCTACCAAGTATAGGGTTAAAAAAGGTAATAGTAAGCCGGAAGGGGGCTCATTCAGGGTGTCATTCTGAACAAGTTTTGTCTATAGGGAGAAGTTTTTTTTTAATGGTTTAGGATAATCTCTTTCTATACCGCTTTTGCAACACCAATGTGTATATCTCAAGTTTGAATACAACTGATCATACTCATAATAATAATCTTAACTCAACACCAACTAATATTTTTTGCACACCATATTTCTGATTTTCCTGTCACCTCCTTAAGGTGTCAATCAGCCAGTACCAGTCATGGAAGAAAATGCTTTTAGCATTAATTCCTTTTGTACACTTACCCTTACCCGAATCCTAATCCTAACTAATATTATAAATGCGAAAGTAACTGTGTCTGTCTGTCTGTCTGTTACTCTTACACGCCAAAACTACTGAACGGATTTGAATGAAATTTGGTATACATACGGTCTAGACCCTGGGAAAGAACATATGCTACTTTTTATAAAGGTCGCGGGTTCGATTCCCAGCTGGGGCAGATATTTGATTAAAGACAGATATTTTTACTCGGGTCTTGGGTGTTGATATTTATATTTAGTATCTATCTATCTATGTATTTGTGTAGATATATCAGCTGTCCGACACCCATAACACAGGTTCTGCCTAGCTTGGGGTCGGATGGCCGTGTGTGAGATGTCCCCACATATTTATTTATTATTTTATTTATTTATCCCGGAATTCCCACGGGAACAGCTAGTTAATAATATTTGTGCAATAAAGAGTTAAATAAATAAATAAATCCCCGCCCGTTACTCTCACCTCAAAAAAGCTACAACCACAAGGTGATCGTTAGTCCAATAAAAAAACCCCACGATACGATCACCGGCTGTCGGCAAAACCACTTTCATGTCTATTTATTGCCAATAAAATCGCGATAAACTTGATAAAAGTTGTTCCAGCACTCGACAGTGTTTGATAAGGAACAAAACCATTATTTTCATGGAAATTTGTGTGTATCTTCTAATTGGTACCATTGAATGCAATTAGTGAATTCTTTCGGATGCAACATCAGTAAGAAAACTCTTTATAATACACTGCAAGCAATGAAAAAGTTCCGGTGACAATACCACCAAATTACACCTAAATGGAAAAAGGCTAGCTTAATGACACCGTCTGCAATAGAATAGAAGGATATGAAATCACAATGAATGTACTTCAATGATGTTGATTCTGAAGGCAGAAATTCTAATTTTAACGCTGTCAAACTAAAAAAATTGCTAGCATAAAATGACATTTACGGAAACAATCATAGAGTCGAATTTTAAACAAAGAAATTAAGGTTTTGACATCGCTAAATTTAAAATTTCTGCCTTCAGAATCGATATCATTATTGCAAAGGCCTTATTCGGAGAAATTTTGTTCTATTTTTCACTGAAACTTTTTCAATGGTTGCGAGTGTAAAACTCCATCATGCTATAATATTCACTTCAATAGTCCTAGAACGATAAGTAGGTAATTAAAAATACTTATACATGTAGGTACCTAGGAATTATGAATGAAAGATGTTTTTTTGATACGACCTACCTATATAATTACAATTAAAACTACGGGCAAAATAACGAGCTAGGTATCTAGATCAGAAACAACGTTGTACATTGAAAGTTATTAAAAAAAACTTCATAAATTTATGTTTGTTTAGTGAAAAACCTTCATAATAGCATTCCCTATTAGCGATCACGATATGTCGTGTGCCACGGAACAATTGACCGATTTCTCTAATGTCAATAATGATAAAATATGCGATAAAGTGGTCTGTTTTAATTTTAATCAGTCAACATAATGTAGGCAACAGAGTCAATAGAAGTTACTGTTGGGTATGCAAAATAGTGGCACATTGTAGAGGGATAATGATTCAATGACTCTATATTATACGTGTATAAATAGTTATGTCAGGTACCTACATAAAGTTTCAGTCAGTATAATTGTTATAACTGGGTGAATTTCCCGCGGCCAAAATTTGCGTGGCATCAATGAAATCGGTACTAAAAAACAAAGTTATAATTTTCTTATATTTTTTTCCGGTTATGTGGAATAGTAATCTATATGAAGCACTGAATATTTTATCATTAGGATTAATGGATACTTTACAAAAAAATATTAAACCTCCAAATCTTTCATTGCCGTGTTTGTCCCCAGGTCATCTCGTTTTGTATTATTCTTCATTGATGAAAAAATATTGAGTGTTTAGATTTAAACTTAGTTTTATTTGATAGGTACATTAATAGTTAAAGTATTGTTACGAAATACATTTATTCTAATAAATAAAGAATATAATGAACGGTAAGTGAAAATTCATGAGTCCCAGAACTACATTTCATCGCCGTGACCTAAACATGATCAAGGATATTGTTTTATCTATGAACTTGAGTCCCCCCCTCGGTGCACTAATCGTTTTTTACAAGTTTTGCCTAACTACTCGACGTGGAAAGAGGTACACAGGTGCCCACGTTTTCGCGCTATAGTGAAAGTTATAATTGTTTTTGGTCACTGGACATTTTTTCTGTCATCGCCGTGGATAGATATAACTTCTATAAAATTAAGTTTGCCTTCTTGAGTAAGCATTCAAAAGAAAGCATTTAGAAAATATTTGTCTTATAAAGTGTCTGTTTCTCCGAATAGTTAATACTTTTTTCGTTATTTATATTTAATGGCTTGATTTTCATCGCCATGCTTTCATTTCTGTGGTTTCCGTGGCCAAAATTTGCTATGGAAATGAAAAAAAAGTCACGGCAATGAAAAAAATTTCATCGCCATGTCTTGTAAAATAATGTGTATTCATTGCCGTGGCCTGGTCATTAATTTCCGTGGCCAGGTTATTCATTTCCGTGGCCAGTTTATTCATTTCCGTGACATATGTTTTCATCGCCATGGTATGTATGATTAGGCAAATAAAAATATATTTACCATCTTTTTGTAATATAGGTAATACCGATCATTGAAATTACCTACAGGACTTGTTAAATTACCTCTTATTGCAGTTCGATAAAACGGGATGCATAAAAACTAAATGTATAATTTATGCGATGTATAAAAACTAAATGTATAATTTATCAATAACAATCACAAAATAAGTATTATAATTAATGTAATTATAAATAAGATCTGTTTTAGCTCATGCGCCCGCTTCTCATGCCAGAGATGCGGGTGTAAATCTCGGCGCTGGCATGTACCAAATAGTTCTTTGAATTTAAGTATAATGTATACCATCGCTCTTACGGTGAAGGAAAACATCGTGAAGAAATCTGCATATCTAGATTTAGCACATCTAGATATGTGAATCCACCGACCCTCAGTGGACCAGCGTGGTCGGAAATGGTCCAAGATTAAAAAGGCAGTTTAGACCTTGGATATATGCACAAAGGTTCCATTCGAGAGGGCCAGGTGGAGGTACTTACACCCCCAGCAGATAATAGAATAGCATAGAATATACATCTCCGCAGGAACTCAGCTGGATGCTAAGTGGCCTAAATGCTGCTTGCCAACGTGTAGGCCTCGGTATGAACTTGGGCAAGACGAAAGTTATGTAGAATGTTCACATCAAACGGGAGCCGGTGATCGTTGGTGAGACAACTATATGTCTACCTCAAGCAGACTATTCGGCTAGGCAGAAGCAATTTCGACAAGGAGGCTGAAAAGCGCATCTAACTGGGTTGGGCTACATTCGGGAATCATTGTCACATATAGGGCAAAACACCCAGTAACTGACCATGTGCCAGTAACTGACCACCTTCCTCTTCAACTCCAATAAATAAGAAATATAGCCAAGCAGGGCCATCTAGTGAACATCCAGTCTATTTGGTGGTTCATTGAGAACATTACCGATACAAAAGATTTTGCCAGCCGCCAACAGATGGATAGTGAGCGATCGAAAAAGTTCAGTTGGCGCGCGAACCGAGTAAATTGCAGTTGTGACTAACGTATTTGTTAAGGTAAGTGAATTTTTTGATCGTAAGTTTTACCATTAAAAAAATTGAAATCAATACAAGAAAAAATTATACCATATAGATTTAATTATAAAGATTACGTTTTTGATAAGATTCAGCTTGTTATTTCCCGTTTGATTGTTTTTAAAGGGGTTGACAGTTACTGGACGACAAAACAGCGATTTTCCAATAACTGACCACCTATGTCGGTTATTGGGATTTTTGGTTGAAGCTGAATTTAGGCAAAATAAGAACGTAATATTAAAGCTCATATGTGCCATTTTCTTGTGTCAAAACATGAGCATTCTAGCTTCACTCCTTCCATTTACTGACATAGGTGGTCAGTTATTGGGTAAATTGGTGGTCAGTTACTGGTATTATTATATATGACATATTTTTACAGCTTTCAGCGAGATGAATAAGCGCCAAGATAGCAAAAAAAGTATAGAAAAGGCAATTCCACTTGTCTGAGACAAACTAGAATCAACAAGACATTCCAAAATAATTAAGGGTGACATGCAAGCACCCTTTAAAATATAGGGAATTCAAACACAAAGTCCAAGTTCGTTCCAGATTCGGTATTAGCTGATGAGGAAGATAAAAACGCTAGTGGAGCATACTATCAGCCTAGGATAATGTGGATTCTCCAGGATAAAGACAGATGTCACCATTTTTCCTTAAAGATAATACTTGGAGCAGTCCCAAGAATGCAAGACCAGGAGACAAATGGCTTTCACCATCTAACTCTATGAAAAGATACTCAAATGCTATCTTCAGAACAGCTGAAGGCGTACCTAACCAATGCCAGCGCTTGTGAACCAGATGAAATTGGTTCCCCGAGCACAAAAGCACCTGGCGAACAAGACCTCAATGACGCTATTAATGACCCAACCCGAATATACGTTACCGACAAAACGCGCCTGCACATTTGTCCAAAGACAGGCAAAGCCACTTCAGCAAAATAGGAAAAAGAAAGCATCACTACAATGCTAGCAACCTCAGCCGGTGCACCAACACGCCCTTCAATGGCATTATGAACGGCCAACGGATTTCAAACAGAACGGTAAAATTTTCATACAAGAAATGGGGCATTCTTCTATAAGTAAGTTGTTACCACGACCAACACCCCAGCCATTTGGGACTGATAACACAAATATCCGGAATCCACTGGTAACGCTATACCATAATTGGCGGACACGTCAACACGTTAGCGTCCAGCAGCGGAAAATGCAAAAAGTACAGCGATGTTCTGCTTCAGTGACGCCTCTTCAACGAGGCAAAGATTCCCTGTCCCCCTTGCAGAAATGACTACTTGACTTTGGCCAAATACTTACCTACGAAAGCACGTTTCAACAGCATCATAAATATTCCAGTTGAATCCTCAACAAATTCATTGAAATCCCGTTCGTCAAGGCATCCATCTTTGTATCCTGAAAAACTAACCCCCAATATCTGATTCGGTCATAATTACAATGGCTAGCCTCAATGACTCTTTTAGCCGCACTGAAAGTCTCTGGGTGGGGTTTCAGCAATTATGAAAACCATCTGTCTCTGGTCCTACATCCCTGAAAGGACCGGCGGGGAAAAGGCCTACTTTTCCGGCGGGGAATTTATGTTTTCTCAGGCCGACAATACAATTCGCCACGATTCCTCCTCCTCATCAGTTGATACCGAATATGGAAATGACCCGCTTTAGCGCTTGGATTCGCTACTTTATATTTAAGAAAATGCTCTTTTCTGGCACCATGAATGCTTCATGGGCCTGTCCCACTGATCCTAACTTGTTCCGGATAAAGAAAATCGCCCTTTCTATGACTTATCTGAAGGTACTACATTGGGGCCTCTTAATCTCCCTGAAAGCTGTAAATTTAAAATGCGTGTTCACTATGTGCATGTGTGTTTATTCCTTTGTTTTTAGTATTTAACAAAAGTGCATAAACTTGTGTTTTTAATAAATAAATGGTTGATTATTAGCATAAAATGTCATTTAAATTATGCATTAAGCTAATTAATTAATTTAATGCACTTTTCAGTTAAGAAACTTTGAGCAAAAGTCATGTGTCACACATCAAAAGAGACCAGAGGATCGGTACTATTACATGAAGTAATCAAATAAACAAATAATAATAAGATTTAATGATAATTCCATTTTTAAACCATTTTAAATTGGTGGTCAGTTACTGGCATCGAGTGTGGTCAGTTACTAGATTTTAGTGGTCAGTTACTGGGAAAATCACTACTTTTTGTTTGCAAAAATATATAAAAAAATGAGTAACTTCTACGTGTTTGCTATTTACTCAGGAATGTAGCTCTGTTATTCTAGATTTTAAAACAAAAATCGGATTTAATAAGCGATAAGAATTGAGCCCGCTACAGACAAATTTCTGGAACAACTCCCTTAAGGTGGTCAGTTACTGGGTGTTTTGCCCTATATGCTCCTCGGCCATTCCTCAGAGCCTGAAGATAAAGGTCTTCAACCAGTGCACCCTGCCAGTGATGACGTATGGTGCAGAGACGTAGACACTGAGAGTGGGACTGGTCCACCGATTTAAAGTCACTCAGCGTGCTATGAAGAGAGCTTCGCTTGGGGTTTCTCTAATGGATCGCATCAGAAAAGAGGTTATCCGTCACAGGACTAAGGTTACCGACATAGCTGTCAAAATGTACAAGCTTAGGCAGGTAGCCGGTAGTAGCTGGATTAGGAAGGCAGAGGTCCGAGTGTTGTGGCGCTCCTTGGGAGAGACCTATGTCCAGCAGTGGATGATTATAGGCTGATGATGATAAAATACATTCCAATTATTATATCAATTAAAATATACTTTCATTTAGCATAGAGCTCATAAAATATTCCATCATATCACGTAATCTGTGTAAAATTACACAACACCATCAAAACCCCTAGCACCAAAACCTTAAGATAGGTGTGATGACGAGGAAAGCGAGGAGGAGCGGTTAAGTGCACATGCTGCGCCCCACTTCGCTGTTGACAAACATGTGCACCTAACTGCACCTATCTTTAGGTTTTGGTGCTTTTGGTGGTTTGTTCGGTGATTTGTAACTCAGCTGATCAGCACAGATCATGTCATATCATAATATATTTTATGAACTTTACATAAAATTAACAGTTCGTATACTATATAATATTATTATCATCATCATCTCAGCCATAGGACGTCCACTGCTGAACATAGACCAATATGGTATGGTATAGGTATAATATTATTATCATCATCATCATCATCTCAGCCATAGGACGTCCACTGCTGAACATAGGCTTTCCACCTTGTCCAATCGGAGGCGGCCCGCATCCAGTTCTTCCCCACGGACTTGACTATATCGTCCGTCCATCTCGCGGGGCTTGCCGGTACGTGGTCTCCACTCGAGGACTCTTCTGCTCCACCGACCATCAGTCCTTCGAGCAATGTGTCCGGCCCACTGCCATTTCAGCTTACTGACTCGATAGGCCATGTCGGTTACTTTGGTTCTTCTACGGATCCCTTCATTTCTGATTCGATCACGTAGAGATACGCCGAGCATATTTTATTTAAAACACTTTATTATATACAATATACATAGGTATAACAGTAAAAAAATGGAGAGAATTAAACTAGACTAGTATACATGGGCGGACTTATCGCCTCAACGCGATCTCTTCCAGTCAACCCTGGAGGTAAGGACACAAGTGGCTAAACTCTTAATAACTAAATTTATTGTTGTATACAATAGTACCTAACAAAACCTATTTTCTAATATTTACACATAAAGTAGGTACATATTTTAGAATCATATATACATATTATCTATAATAAATATATATTTACACAATTAATAATATATATTATAAATAAATATACTAAAATAAATAAATACTAACTACCTAAATATAAATTTCTACCAACCTAAGGTCGTGAAATAATATCTTTTCAAATTATTTTTAAATGCGTTAGGTGATGATGATAATCTTAAATCCATAGGCAATGCATTCCATAGATTCACCGCTTTAATCGCGAATGAATCACTGTAGGTGGCACTATTATGTGACGGTACACTCAGCATCTTATTCTCCTGTGATCGCAAAGCACGCGCGGCCGTGGGAGCACAAGTAGGTGAACTTGCACCGTAAGTAGTGGAGAGCAGAAGGATTATTGAGGACATTGTACAATACAGTTAAAATATGAGTATTCCTTCGAAGGCGAATTGGGAGCCACTTTAGTTGAGCACGATACTCTGAAATATGAGCATAGCCCTTTCCATAGCTTGCTGGGTGACTCCGAGCCTATTTAAGAGACCTAAAGACCACGTCTCGGCACCGTAGGTCATCACTAGTAACATGTATAATATTATACTTTATGAAAATATAGATGTTATAATAGATAAGGTTAATTATATGTTGTGAACGATATTAATGTGAAATTAAACATTTAGTTTTTATAAGTCGCAATACGAACCCCATAATACTACTTAAAGAATTCCATACTACATTCTTTATTATTTTATACATACTGTAGTTCTTTCTTTCGTTCCAATATCTATCTAAATATTTCTACCATACATAATCTGTCTAAGTTTGCGTTCCCCTCACAGTTTTTTTTTATTGCAATGGATTGATTCTTTCATATCCATAGCACAGTTCTTTCATTGCCGTGGGCGTTAGTTTCATTGCCGTGGATGTTTTTTCATTGCCGTGGACGCTTATTTCATTGCCGTGAACGCATGTGTCATCGCCGTGGCACGAAATTTTTGATCATCTGTATCTCGTTAAGTTTTTAACTTATCTGCTAGCCATTAAGTAAGAACACTAACATTAACAAAAACTTTAATAAAAGCGCTTTTTCAATATAAAAAACCTAAAGATAAAAAAGTCCACGGAAATGAAGATTTTTTAGGACTTGTTGAAATCCACCCAACTAATACTTAATCTAATTTTATGAAGCAACTTCAGACACAACTCGACGACTGCACTTATCGCGAACTTGTGCTGACAGTGATTTTCGGACTCAAAATGACAATAATTTGACGCTAATAATAATTATACGTAGGTACTTCCTAAATTGTTCACCTTTTCGACATTTCTACTATGTACTTTTTTGCTTAGACTCAACAGCATTTTATATAAATACTTATATACAAATTACAATACTTATTATTAAGTATTATATCGTTTTCCATACTCATTAAAGACAGGACGGCCGGCTCAAATACCCTTAACCTCTCAAGCAACCTTCGTCCAACAATATTTTTGCTCTGTTATCGGTTGACGCCTCCTCGTCTGCCCGTGTTGTGCCTTGACAGTTGATCGCGATAAGACCGTATCTCCCCGATATCGTGCAATGAACTGTTAGGCAAGGACGGTGCGTGTTTTTGTTATTTTTTTCCAATGATATCACGCCGGTCTTGTATCTCCAGGTGTTAAGCCAGTGAGGAGTTTCATAGGTGCATGATGAGCATGGGACACGTGACAAATTGTGATAAAAATTACAGTTCAAGTCGCACGCGCAGCGAAAAAAGTAAGTATATAAATACGTGCTGTTCACGTTTTTATAATATCATCGTCAATCATAAATACATTTATTATAGGTATTTGTCAAAGAATTGATCCGTAGCTAAAGATAATACCGCCGTACTTACCTACACAAATATAAATAAAAAAAAAACAAAAAAAAAACTAATCAAAGTAATAAATTTTGTTGCTCAAAATGTATTGGTAACCCGTGGTTAACCCAGTCAGCGAACAAATCATCCTTTCGTTTATTATTTCTCTCAAAATTATGAGTAAAGCAAACAAGTAACAAACATCACGACAGACGTAAAAAGCGATTTAAGAATGAGGCCAAATGTTAATGACCTTTGCTGCGAAAAAAAACACAGTTTATCTACACTCAAATAATAATAAACTCTTGTGTTCTATACCGCTTTACACCGGATGGATAGATGTTTTCAGAAGTTACGTTTGCACAGCTGATGTTAGTGTGGTAGCTGAGCATAAACAATACAATGTTATAAATGCTGCGATGGTTATAAAATAACCTGAACAACTGTGAAATAAAATAAATTAAGTGTGTGAAAATAAATTCAGGGTTATCGGCCAAATTACGTTCTGATGAAATAGACAAATTAATTTTAGTTTTCAAATCAAAAACAAATACCTACCTATTCACTTACTTCATTTTTAATTCTCCTTCTTAGAAGGTAGTTATTAGCGTTTCAACGATATTACTAACATAGGGCATTTTACATTACTTTAAGTATTAAAAATATGTAAGAAATTATCTTTGTGAAACTATGGGAATATAGAGTACCCATACTTATTAAAACTATATAACTACAAGAACTGTGACACAATCAACTTTTTTACTTTCTCATAAACACTACATTAATTAAAGTTGTCCAGAGGTGGACCATTTGTGGTGTCGTTAACAAAAATGATATGTCCATAACTGAGAATCTGTCACTTCTCGTATTACCCACGAGGACCTTCGGTTTTATTGCGTACCTTATCATCTTAAGTGGTATCTGGGTTCGCAGCCAGGTCCTTTAGGGACTAGAAAAATATATATCTTACTGTATGTATATTATGAACAGTTTCGCTTATAAAAAATGTACTTAGCAGCTAAAAAAAATATTTGCTAATTTATAAAATATACATACATAATTTATACTCGCGACTGTAATCCCCGAAAGGGTAGTTAGTGGTGACTTGCAAGTGTGCCACCCTCTTTTGACTGTCCGTATGGAATTTAAAATGTTTTATATACTTACTAAATACTTTTACCATTAGGTGAAGTCCACTTACCTCAAAAAATGACAAAACCCAAAAAGTCAACCAAATCCACTGTGAATACAGCAGAAATTGATCATTCCCTCTTTAACAATCACAACATTTCTAATTTCATTATTCCTCAACCTTTTTCCCAATTTCCCGAGGAACAAATCGCAAAGGCTTAACATTCGCAAATGCTGCGTTCACCGAATTTAATACGTCATCAAATTTACATTCAGACAGCCTTTACATTCGAATAAAATTGATTGCCTTATTCAATCCGCCCTCACCTTTCTCACTTCGGTTATGTCTTGGTCTAAATTAATTGCTTTCGAAGCTTTATCAATCTATTAAAGGAAATGGGCTTGTCATTTTCAGTAAGATGTTTTCAGTGGGAGAAATTGAACGGTCCTCTCTCTTATTCCCATGACATTGGAGCCAGTTTTTGATGAGTTTATTGTTTTGTTGATTAAGTAGGTGGTAATTTAATTATTTTATAGCAGCCAAGTGTGAGCCCGACTCTTTTATGAACAGTTCCACGATCAAACCTTTTTACTGTAAGTTTGTATACTCCACATATAAAATATGTTTAAGTACATGATCAATGTTATTGTTACTTACAAAATATAGCTGTGGCAGGAATAAAAAATATTACTTAATTTTACAAATTTTGGAAGTTTCAGCGATGGAGTCACCTTTTACCATTTTGGTGCTATTTACGTTTTTAAAACGGTCGCCTTTACTTTTTTTTATTTATATTTTTGTCTTTGACAAATAACTTTGTTGCGTTATGGTTATAGCTAGTTTCCCTTCAGCTATTCTTTAGAACAGTGTCCCTACCCGGGGTAAATTTTACCATCTTACCAGTAAGCCGGCAACGCTTATGTACAAAACTTATCTATCTTTTAATCTGGCCGTCTGGCATAAGCAATAAATATTTATGACGAAGAATAAAATCTATTTGTTCCAAGTTGATTCAGTTACAGATTGCATAGCAATTGTCTACTCTAAGATGATATCGGCGTAATAGCTTCGGAATATGTAGGGTGACCGTAGAGAGTAGATTGGCGTGGAAAGATCTCATTTCTGGGGCTACACTCCCGGTTCGCGGACAAAGTGTGGCGTCACGGCATTAACGCCTCTATTGCGTTACATTAGGAGTAGGTAGCCTGGAGCAGTCGTGAAGTCGGAGTAATCCTGGATCGGGTTTTGGTTTTTATGAGTGTTTTATCATGTTTTTTCATCATCGACATGGCTTGTCCCGAGATAAGCCCCCGTGATGTGTAAACAGAAATTATTGGTGAATAAAACTGTATTAGGAAATGGAATAATGTAATTAGGATCACTTTTACCAAACATATTTATAAATTGTAGGTATTTAAAACAAATTTTAATCGGCAATTAGTACACCTGTCTAGCTTCCGTGCGTGCGTACCGCCACGCTAAAAATATGAACCTTGATATGCAATCCAAAGCTTTATCTATTTGTCATAATATTTGCAAGATTTTTTGAGTTTTTATACATAATTCAGGACATAGAAAAAATTATAATAAATAGGTATCCTCTTTCTTTTTCTATCCCTCCAGTGTTATTATAAAACATGTCTTCTCAATATTCGATAGAAAAATATATATATTAAGTATGTAAAAATAGCCTTAGCTGAAAGGTACAACCCTTTCAAAATATTTAAATCATTTTTACATGTTCTTGACTTTATATTCATGGAAATATTACGTAATTCTTTTAACATTTGTAGCTATTACTAGAAATTGTTCCAAGAAAAAGTTCTAAAGTGAATTGGACTCGCCTTAGAATAAATTATGTTATTTTTTGGTATTTTCGTACAAAAATCTTTCGAAAAGCTTATAAGTAAGTCATGTTTTTGAAAGCGACTTCCATAATCTTATCACAAATCAAATGATATGTAACATTTCGTAGAAACATCTTTAGATCTCAGCAGATGTTGTTGGAATTTGTCACGAAACAAAACTCTTCCGATAGGTTGATTCTTAGAAGAGGGCTGCCAGCTTAGAAATAAGTTCCCATATCAAAAAATAAATTTTTAGTTACGTATTACTTAGTAGAATAAATTATTCTTAGCATGCATAATCTAACTAGGTTGTAGTAACTTATTAAATTGGATTATATAAATAAATAAATAAACACTCACACCTTGTACTAATGTACTCCCTTGCGGGGTAGGAAGAGGTGCATTGCCATTGCCAGTGTTATGTCAGGCCCAATGTAGTAGGGAGCGGGCCTATTGCCATTTTACGGGCACATCCAAGACCCGAGAACAAATATCTGTGTTTAAACAAATATCTGCCCCAGCCGGGAATCGAACCCGGGACCTTCGGCTCAGTAGTCAGGGTCACTAACCACTACGCCATTCGGTCGTCAATTCTATTATATTCTGTTATCTGTGGGGGTGTCCCTGCCCTTCTGCTGAAGGACTCGCGTTCAATTCCTTGGGGTGGGATGGCTGTGTGTCAGATATCCTCACGTATTATTATTGTGTTATCTTTAGTTTCCTGTGTGTCACCACAATATGTTGTCGTCCTAAGGTACCCCAGTGGTACAGAGGGCCTTCACGAGAGTGCGCCACGCCGTCCTGTCCTCAGCAACCGCTCTGGCCTCCGTCCAGCTCAGGCCTTGCACTCGCAGCTCGCCACAATATAGAGAATCATATTATTTTATTATTTATTTATTTGTTTATAGTACATAATTATGTTTCTTTATATTTCATTTCTGCTGGCAACACCTTATACTACAGTAGGCCAAAAACTGTGTCCGTCATTGGTTCATCAAAACATCCGGAATAACTAAGTCGTAGAGATTTACAAAGAAATGGGATATGACAGGCTATTCGTTATAAATGTTTTTTATAATAACTATAATACTAGCATATTTTATGATCCACTAGACCAATCCACACCTGTCACTATCTATCTAGGTATGTTTAAAAAGTCCAGACATCGAGTTTTTATGGAACATCGCTCCCAAGTTATATTAGATCTAGGTGTACTTACATAGTTTATGAGCATTGCCTATTTTCATTTTTGAACACGGTCATGCATGAGTTGGTGAAATCAAATAAGTACCTACTTATAGGTAAGTAACTATTTAAGTACCTATAATGTGCCGGGAATCAAAACCTGAACCTTTTGAATTTCTTTTCATTTTCCCTTCAAAAGTTTTTAACTTAATCTAGCACCAGCCTAAAATACACAAATACTTACAATAACAGTGGTATCTTTCCACCTATCACCACACACACACACACACACACAAACACCTCATCTCACAGCAACACGCATAAAGCTCAAACACCGATCACTGCAGTCAAAGCAAAACCACTTTTACCACCTGAGCTTAGACCTTCAATTTAATGTTCCGGCGACCAATTTAGTTTCCTCACTAAATTGCAATTGAAAGTCCTTACCTATTTTCTCCCTCTTGCCCGCTTGCAAGACAGGGAGAGAAGATGTGAACTTGGTTTTCAGGGGTGCAGAAAGCTCGTGAGTGAGGGAGACGGTGGTATATGTGGGTGTATGGTCTCGGAGTCATGTCGTGACCAGTCGAAACAGCCGCGAGCAGCTCAAGTAGTGGTGGCCTGTTTCATAAAACGGACAATTGGATTTAAATTATTTTAAATAGCGACACGATTAGGTGTTTTGTTGTTAATTAAAAACTAATAGCACAAGGTGTTACAGCTTTAACACATGCACTCACATTGTAGTCAATTTTTGATCTCTGGTCAACTATTACCATTTGTTAAGTCACGTGTCAAGTATGTATGGCAGATGCATAAGAATATTAGGTTATTAAGTAATGTAATGAAATGTAAGTAATTAAGTAATATTATTTAGTAATGGCAGGCCTGTGTCACTCCGCGCGTGGGCGGCGCAGGCGCCAGCCTGGCGCCTGCCCCATCGAGAGGGCAAATCTAGTCGGCTGCCGCAAGCGGAAGACGATACACGCGCGCGCTATTTGTTCCTATTTCGTACTAGTTTATTTTATTTATTTATAAATGTCGTATTTAGGTATTTATTAAAATTTATGAATAGAAAAATGGACATAAAAAGAAAAAAATAGCAAAATACTGTGCCGTATTTAATTGCTTAAATACGGATCGTGATCCAATTTTTTTTTTAGATTACCATAAGATGCTGACAGGTAAAACTAATCTAAGTATTTTATTGATTTCTTCTACGTTCCTTATTTGAAATGAAATTAATCCGAACTACAAACCCTTTTTTTCTCCATGTTGAACAAAGTCTATTCCAATTTTGTTTTCGTTAAAGTATTAAATTTACAGACACAACTACCTTCAAAATGTATTAATGAATCGATTATAAAATGTGCGCTGAGTGGGATTAGTGCTTAACGAAACTAACACGTTCTGTATCATAACATAAATTATATGAATAATATAAATAATAACGAAAAAAAAACATGTTTTCACAAAATTAAATGTTTTAGGTACTTAGATTCATACATATTTTATGTACTTCAAAATATCTTAACTATGAAATTGTTATTGTTTTTACTGGTTATTTTCAATAGAAAAAAAGTTTGGAATAGCTTTGTATTCTAAATTCAAATTAATTTTGTTTTAAAACATGACATTCTTTTTACAAAGTCAGTCCGTTGCTTAGTAAACGTTGTAGTCTGTGGTGCTGAGGCAACCCTAAGGTGGCTTCTTTTTCAATGCGTATAACCACGTATAACTTATTATGCACCGTAGTCCAGTGAAATAAGGCGCATATTCCCTCAAAAATTAATTGATAGGTAAGTAAATAAAAACGTGTGCGGCTGGAACGCAATCTAAATTAGATCTTATTGCTTATGGGATGGAGTCATATTTCTTTGCAAGCCATTGCGAAGATGGACTTCTGTACCTGGTACTAGTTATTATTCTGTGGTAATGGTTGCCATTTTTTACTACTACGGATGAAAAAACTGGTTATTAGTCAATATACGAGTAGCTCTTGAAATATTCATAAATTGTTAGGTACATAACATCGGCTGTAAGAACGCAGTTAGAAAAAAATGAGTTAAGTTAAGCCGGAAATATTAGTATGTAACATGTAACTGTCATTGTTTAGAAACGGGACACTGCTGGTTAGATCCTTTGATCATCTTGGATTTAAAAGAGTTAAGTCTGAAGAAGTTGATAGTGAGTAACTCCACCGCCTTTTGGTAGCTAGGTTGCTGGAAGAGATAATTTTTAGCGATAAGGCCGTCTAATGAGAAAATTATTTTTTTCAAATTCATTTTGCCTACTAAAAAGTTACGGGCAAACCAAGGTTTCTAATAGTTAAAAAAATATCGTGTAAGTGCACTATTGCACATCCTGTATGTACCTATGTATTTATGTATGTAGGTATTAGGTAGGTACATACTTTTATTAAAATGAATTGTTTGCACCTAGCTCTATAAGCCTACGATGATTTTTACAGAATCACCCTGATAAGTTAGGTTTCTTAATTTTTACTAGTAAAGTATTGCTTTGTTATAATTAAACTATATTTCAATCTGCACTTCACAACATAAAGATAAAGATAAAATATAAAGATAAAATATAAAAGTAAATACAGCAACATTGATGTTGCTGTATTTACTTATCTTGGAAGTTATTTTTTTACAATATTGTAAGTAAAGTATTAGGTACGATCATTTCCAGATATTTTATGTAATTCTAATCATACTCAATAGTAAGAAGGAAAACTTTAAATTTTATACCTAAAAGTGCGTTTCAAAATAGCAGCAATAGTAGTGCGCGAGCGCATAGGCTGGAGGGTTACTCTATACTGACGAAAAACGAACGAACGAGAGCTGTCGTGCAATAAGCTCGTTTAGTACAACGAGATAGAGTCGTGGCTCGCGCAGCAGCGCTCCGAAACTAAGTTTTTAGTCATATACAGGTGTTGCAAAATTGGTATACTAAGCCGAAACCTACATGTGCAGCATGGTATATCTAAGCCCGAAACTGAAATCAGAATTTGGAAATTCGCGAAAAAAATATTTCATTTTCCATAGTAACAATTTACGTGACCCACAAAGTTTCTACGGAAAATAATGTTTTTGTTTCGCGAATTTTTAAATTCTGATTTCAGTTTCGGGCTTAGATATAACATGCTGCACATGTAGGTTTCGGCTAAGTAAACCCTTTTTGCAACACCCTGTAGAGTAACCCCCTGGAGGCAAGCCCGGCCAAGGACCCGGGTTCGATGCCCGGCGCGGACACAAGCCACTTTTGTTACAACCTTTTATTTCACCACCTGTGTGTTGCCGGCTATTTTAAGAACTGCAACTGTTCTTTGTAACTTAAACTTATTTGTTGTGAAATCAATGCATGAATAACGTCCTTATGTTACATATACTATCTACTGGTTTCAGCGCATGGTTATTGTACTTTAACTTTATGTAATCTTACATGTATTAAATAAATAAAGATAAAAAAATATATATATATACACTCACGAGCAATGAAAAGGTTCCACTTACACCAAATAGTCCCAATTTTTTTAAACATTTTATTTAAAGTTTCATGAAATTATCTACGTTTTACTTAGTCAAACCAAGTAAAAAAAGGTATATATTTATAAGCATCCCTATTGAAGAATGTCGAAAAACTGAAATAATAAGACATCTATTTCAGAAGCTACTATTAATGTTGTTTCAGTGTATACTCGTAGAATAGAATAGAATAGAATAGAATATAAATAATATATTCACGAGAAACAAGGTACATAAGTTATTAAATACAGTAAAGTGACAGTGATGTTTCACCGAGTAATCGGTATGTGAAATATGTAAATGAAAACTTATGAAATGGAACTTTAGGTTACTTTAGTAAGGACCTGAGAATCTACTCTGAGCTTAGGTAAAGTAATGCCTTATAAGTTTCTAGAGTCGGCATTGGCGGTAAAACTATTGAGGTGAGAGTTTTTGAATAGGAGGAAAATAGTTGTTCGATCATTGTATTAAACTCTTCAAAGGCAAGCGATTTAAATAACAAGTTGGTATTTTTTTAATACACTCACGGGCAATGGAAAAGTTCCACTCACAAAAAGTTAATACATATACACTCACGGGCAAAAATTGGGACACCTAACGAACCCAATATTTTCAAACATTTTAACAAAATATTATTATTTTTAGTTGGTAAATACTGACGCATAGTTAAATGTACTTCAATGTTGCAGAAGGCATCAAGCTCGCCTTTTCCGTTTTGGAGTAATTTGGTGTTTTTCTCAGTGGAACCTTTTCATTGCCCGTGAATAAACGACTATTTATTTCTTGAAGTATATTTTATTTTTACCAACTACCGGGGACTTTTCTAAGTTCCTAACATTATTCTTAGTCTTAAGCAATTAAAAGAGGACATGGCACGTTAATTTGATAACATTAACATTGCAAATGATGACACAAGTTAGTTTCATTGCTGTTTTTTTCTGCCAGTTCAACCCATTAGATTTAAACGTTCTTACGGGAAGGAAAACATCGTGATGACACTACAAAACATGTTTCTTTGTAAATGATGTAATTTTAATCTCCTGGGAATACATAGTAGTGACGTGATGGATTTTATTAGTGATCGAGCGAAAGCGTTACAATGGATGGCAATAGGTTCGCTTCTAGAGGTAGTATGAATTTTGACTAAAAATGGGATAATTAGTATCACACACAGCTGCTATTGTGTACGAATTGCAGTGCCGTGATTGGCTGGATTGTCACTGCAGGACTGAAGTTCGGATTATAATAATAATGATAATAATAATAATCATTTATTTCAGGCAATATCACATACATATACAGTCAAAGTAATTACAAATATAGAATAGTTAAAATACACAATTATATATAATAATAAAATGCTAAGATATTAAAATGCTGTAAAGAGGCACATAGTCAAACACATTCTAAAAACACATTGTAAAAAGGATTAGAAACTGGGCTTTATGCGATAAAGCTTTAACTGTACGGATATTTTTTTTGTCTACAAAACAGTAGAGTACGGTGTACGAATTGGAACTGATGACGATGATAATAAAAAAAATCTGCCTACCGCTTAAGAGTTACGTAGGTATCTAGGTATTACTCAGGGAAGTAAAAGTGAACTATTAACTATTATAGTCATCAAAACCAGTTCAGTAACGGCGCAGAAAAGCTCTTTCGCTATAAGTTCAATTAATGAATTTTGAAATTTGATTGCGAAGTTCTCGCGACAACGTCCGACTAAGAAGCTTAAAGTTGCGGCAACTAATTAAATAGAATAGTCTACAACTTCATTTTTTGAGAAGATTTTTCCTCGAAATTTCTTCACATTGTTTATAATCTGCTTATTTTTCTCAACTTTTAAGTTACTTTTACAAACACATGTATTACATATATTATAATCATACTTACCTGCTTTGGAAACGTTTTTGATTTCAAATATGCTATCTAAAGTACTGTATCTATAAAGCAGCAAACAGTGTCAAGAAAAATTTAGAGCCCGTAATTTTGCATAAAAATGCCCGTTTTCATCCTAAATCGCGAAGGATCAGATGATAACTGCGTTAAAAGCACAACATTTTCCATCTAATCTTTAAACAATCTTCCGTATTCCGTGCCAAAAATAAATAATGTCAAATCAATATCCAATTTCTACCTTATTTCGCCGCCGCGTAGGTAGGTATTATTTAAGGGCCCGTCAGCACCATAAGAGACGCGCTAACCATCGTTTAGCAATCGTGGATTGCTAAACTGATATTATCTTACTACGATTAATGGTTAGGCCCTTTATCCAATGTCGATAACTAGGCCCGCGACTAAACGGTTTAACCCGATCGCCGCGGCAACCCAAAACCGCCTTTATCTAACACTGACCAGAGTAAATTATGCTTTGAAGATTTGCGGTTAAATAATCCATTTTCGTGTGCAAGCGAATATGGAGTTTAGTTTCTAGGGGATAAGGGGGGTTATGGGTTGGGAGGTGAAATTGTTAGTAATAGTCTGTGTTACCGTAGCTTGTAAGTCCTCGGGGGACAATAGATAGCCAGGCCAGCGATATATCTTAAGATACGGGACAATTTAAGAAATAACTCGAATATAAGATGCTACCTGTAGACTATCTTCACTGGGAGGTCAGGGTATGGGTTTAGCTAACTGTTTTGTATAGATGTTGTACATTTTAATATGTAATAGGTTTCATCGGATGGAATTGTTTCAATTACTCTTGTCAGACAAGACAACAATACGTTACGTAGTAAATATATTTATCTAGGTACCTGCTACCTATAAATAACTAAACTAATCAAGTAAGGTAGGCAAAGGTGCATGTCTGAACTGTATTTTGACAGAGTTCTATTCTATTTTAGTCTCTATGGGGGTGTAAGTACTTACCTGCATTTGGCTCACTCAAGTGGAACCTTAGTCCATATCTTCCTTAGCTTGAACCATTCCCACCACGCTGGTCCACTGCGGGTTGGTGATGTTTTTTCACACATATCCCTAACAATGTTTTCCTTCACTGTGGTTCTTCAAGTGGGTATTAATTGTAATGAGTTAATTGGTAAACATGCCGGGATTCGAACCCGCATCTCTGGCGTGAGAAGCGGGCTCTTATCCGCCTGAGCTACTACCGCTCTGACAGAGTATTTTTTTGCCACAATTTAAGTAATCTACAAGCGAACATATATATTGCCATCCTTCGCGATGTGTTCGCTCGCCCACTTATAAAGTCCATCCTGCAAGACAAACAAGGGTTAATCTTTGAACTTCAGCTCATTTCCTCACTGAAAGCAAAGGGGGGCGTTGATATTGAAATAAAAAATAAGCGATGTTTTCTCTATTTATATTTATAACAAAACATTAAATAAACATGTTGCAGGTTTGGTTTGAAGATATTATGATTATGTGTTCTTCGTCCGTGTAGTGCGATGGATAGGTCTCGATCATTTTGGTTTTCAATAATTATTATCTCTAGGATTATGCGACCGATATTATATTAGACGACCGAATAGCGTAGTGGTTAGTGACCCTGACTACTGAGCCGAAGGTCCCGGGTTCGATTCCCGGCTGGGGTAGATATTTGTTTAAACACAGATATTTGTTCTCGGGTCTTGGATGTGCCCGTAAAATGGCAATAGGCCCGTCCCCTATTACATTGGGACTAACATACCACTCTAGCGAAAAGTGGGTGCAGCAATGCACCTCTGCCTACTCCGCAAAGGAGTACATTAGTACAAGGCGTGAGTGTGTGTGTTTTTTTTTCTAAGCAGGTATTTATTATTAAAAATATCATTTTAATAGAAATGAAATCCGTGTACGCCTTCCTCTTGTATTCCATAAGTCATTACTAGTCTAGAAGAGATTGATTATACATTACCTTTATAACCTACTTTTGGATGTGCAATGTGCATACATGTATGAAAGACTTTTTTTTTTCATCACGACCCATTACGTCCCCACTGTTGGAGCACGGGTCTCCTTCCAATGAAGGAAGGGTTTAGGCCTAATCCACCACGCTGGCCTAGTGCGGGTTGGTGGACCCCAACACAAGCAAGCTTGTGCTGAGAGAGTTGTCGGGTAAGTGGGCAACCCGACTGTCAGATGTTTTCAAGCCGCCCGAAGGCCTCTGACTAGGCTTAACGACTGCTGCCGAAGCAGCAACCTTGAAATTGGTCACCCATCCAATGGCTGACCGTGTCAGTTGTTGCTTAACCTCAGCGATCAGTTACGATCACTGAGGCCCGCTCGACTACGGACGCTTCAATGAAAGACTTACCCTGTACATATTTAAAATAAGTGTTCGTATTACTTAACCAAGAGATTGTGCAAAATAAATGATTATAAGATTAAAATGAGTAAGTCCATCTATACCGTTTCAATATTAAGTATGTATGAAAATAAAACCTGAGATAATATTTATATACGGTACCCTTGCAGAAAATTATGTACAAACAGAAAAGGGTAGCTTTCAGCTGTACCTTCCTATATCTTATGGTTTTAATCATTTAAGTAGGTTTATAAATAACATAACCGAAATAAATAAAAACGCGCATTGTTTTTTTTTTACATTTTAGATGACGTCACGATATTGTTATTAAGTAATTATAGTTAGTAGAGTTTCCATTTACATTTCACCATGAAAGCTAACTTGTAGTTTTCAACAGAAACCAGTGGTGCCAACAGTAAAACACTGTACCATAAATTAATGAAGATAACATTTTTATCCGTTACAAATTCAGCATCTGACAGACTCGAACTATTACAATTTTAACTCCGTTAAGCATATATATCATATAACACATATAATTTATCAATAAAAGTATACTTACCTACCTACATGGTTGCAAATGATTTCAAAATAACGTGTAGGTACGTGGGCAGTTCTTCTTTTTAACCTACATAATGGTTAAAAAATTATCCCGAATTTGAAAAAAATTACTTTAGCTTTTTGGTAAACTCTAATAATTTTTATGATAGCTACATTTCTATTCTATCGAAAAAGGTGGTTGGCCGCGAAGTTTAAGTATTTTTTCAAGATTTTCAGAACATAATACGTGGATAAGGCAAAGAAAATTACACCTTCGTCACAGAATCTTTTATTTTTTTTTATCGAAATAGTCTTCGTCAATTAAAATGAAACTTTTTTGATACGTTAATAAACAAAATACCATTTTAGAAAACATATGAAGGAATGGATTTTTAGTAATAACAAAATATTTATTAAGTAGTTATTACCACTCTGTCACAATTTCAGCTAAAATGAAGCTTGTTTTTGCTATAAATATTTTTTCGCTACTAGTTACAGTCAAAAATTAACAGCATAGACGTTAACATCAATGACTAAATTTAATATGATTTTTCCAAAGTTGCACTATTTATAACAGAACATATAAACGACCAAAAATAAGTTGACTACCAGGAGACACCAATCGTTACAGAGTGGTAAACGATGTGACATAGTTGTTATTCTATTAAATATGCGGCAGCGTTTTGGAATAAAACAGTTTTATTTAAAAATAATAATTTAGTAACTTACTTATAAATCATTATGGTTTCAAGTTAGTAAAAAAAATTACTGGATATATCTTTATTGTTAGTATAACTAATGAAATCACACTTGAGAACCTCTGGAGAGTGAAATATCCGTATTTCAGGAACTTAAAGGACAAATTTGTTCCAACTACATAAAATAGTGTTTATCTGCACAAATAATATTTTCGGCAACCTAAAATATAAGTAACTTAATGGAAAATTACGTAATTTGTTAAAGTTTTAACCAGCCATATTTCGAAAATACAGCAGTGGCTCTTAGAACTTGAAAAAAATACTCTTTCCTTTTTTAATTGCCTTAGAAGCTGGAAGGACTTTAATGTTATCATCAAACATCCGATAAATCATTCTCCACCATATTAAACAGTCTACCACATTCATCGTCTGTTCTTGAGAACAATAGCACGAAATTACCTTTTTCACAAACGAAACTTTTTATTAATGCAGCGCAAGTGTATTGGACGTTCCTTTCGCTTCTTACTTTAACCAAAACGTGTAGTTTGTCTTCAATTTTTCTTTGATGAATTTCCTCAGGTTGGAGTGTTTCGTAAGAATGTGACAGATTTGTCGTGTGACAGAGGGGTAAAATGTGTTGCAAAGTCAATTAGCATTTAAACAGTAACATAAAGTGTAATATTCACATGTTGATTGCAAAGTAATTGTTATTACTAATGAGTAAATAACAAAATAATAATTTAATTGTATTTTATTTTAACAATTACCTACGTGACGAAGCTGTCGCCGAATAAACACACGCACCTCCTGTCACACTTTGCGGGTGGCCGATACGCGGTGTCTGGATCTCAAAGGGGAAATCTTACCAAGGGGAAAAGGAGACCTAAACTCTGATCGATGGCAATAAGGACGAGTGGCTCAAACAAATATTTTAAATGGCAACCTACGTGACAGAATGTAACTACTAAAACATTAGGTAGTAAGAGACAAATTTTCAACATTTTTTTAAAATATTTCTGAAATCATTTAAAAATATATATTTTGTTTTACTAAATAGGTAATATCTTCTGGAGTTTAAATATTTTTTTATATTTTATGTCGTCATATATATTTTTTGTAACATTATCGAATATGCGCAGGATGAAGTGGCGGGAGACAGCCAAAATTCGTATGAAATACACCTCTGTCACGCGGATTTACCACTATGTAACGTAATTTTAAATACAAAATATAAATTTATATTTTTGTAAACGTGCACAGCCGTTGTGTTTTTAGTACAATGCACGCTGAAATATAAATAAATAAAGAAATATTTGAGAAACTCATAATTTTTTCTTCACAACTGATGGAGACTAAGTTATGTAGGTTAAAAAGAAGAACTGCCCACGTACGCAAATTGGCTAAGAAAAATGACTTGAAACTGGACTTCTGCAAAAAAATGGCACAGCGATTATATCGAACAAATTAATAATACATTCGAAATGACAGGCATTAATAAGTATTAGTCATCACATCTCAAAAGCAAAAAAAAACAAAATGCAACGAATAAAAAAAAAGTTTCCGTTTACCGGACACAATTCTTATACCCTTTGCATAAGGTTGGAAATTGATTGAAATTGGGTCAATGTTAAGTTGGTTAAATAAAAGGTATCATGTTGAGAAGTCTTTATAAATATTTTTTAAAGCCACAGTAAAAATAAAAGAAGATAAAAGATCGAGTGAGGAATGGGCTCGTGATGTGAGTTTTTTTCTCTTATTTTGGCCGTGCGAGGCGACTGAATTACGATAAAACATTTTCATATACTCGTAGGTACTTACCTATAATATTATAATGTTATCCTATAAAACTGCATTGTTTTAAGTACATTTAGCTATGTTGATATAGTTGTAGAAATTTTACAAAATAGGTATAACTTACCTTCGTATAAATTGTTAAACAGGTGTAAATTACACTCACGGGCAATGAAAAAGTCCCAGTGACTCAATATGGAACAAGGCGGAATCTTTTCATTGTAGTTAAAGTATCATGTATTCAATCCTAACTCCTAACTAAATTATAAATGCAAAAGTAACTGTGTCTGTCTGTTACTCTTTCACGCCAAAACTACTGAACAGATTTGAATAAAATTTGGTATGAATATGGTCTAGACCCTGAGAAAGAACATAGGCTATTTTTCATCCCGGAATTCCCACGGGAAAACTTTTTAAGGCGAAGCGAAGCTCGCGGGAACAGCTAGTAATATATAAGGTAACAAATTGATACTCTCCATGCTACGAGTAGTATGTATGTATAGGTATTTATCGCTGTGTCAAAATGAATTAATAATGACATGTTAATATTCATGAAAAGAGACGGATCAACACACTTTCATATTTATAATAGTATTGCAACATTTGCAACGTATGTGAACTGTTAATATGCAAATATTTATCAGTAAGTACACTAATGGCGTTACCGATTACGTAGGTCTTTATTATAATGACTGATATAATATTATATTTATAATTATACTTAATTACAAAACACCTCAACACAAACCGAGTTCACCGACCGAACTAGACATCGTCAACTATTAATACATTAATACAAATTACATTAACCCCTTCATAATACAATGATAGTTGGATAATTTATAATTATTCAAATTATTCACATTATATCACTGGACTCGCATATTCAAAGGTGCTGGGCGACTTTGAAACAATACCGCCATTGCTATTATATTGTTATGTTTTTTTGTAGTAAGTCCCTATTGACGGGGTCAGTGGCCCAGCCACGGGTCGCCGGTTGGACAGTCAGTAACCTGCATGCAGCTGGCTATTGTCAGAATCCACCTGATTGTCACTGATTGCGTTGTGTTTTTCATCAGCTGTGTATACGCTGAAAACTGCGATAACTTTTGTTGTGCTGAACGCGGAATAAAAATATTTTAAAGTTTTAGCTACTTCCATTATACCTACTGTAATTACTTACCTGTTCCTTTTTTCACGCAATCCCAAGAGCAATTTTTTAGGGTAGGTATTTAATACCGGATAAATTACCAGAATTTGTACCTACGTGAAAATTAATATAAGTAAATATAACCTTTCGGGCTATCGGTATTCAATACCTCCGGAGCTTAGATCTATTTTTAGGCGAAAATTAGTTATAAGTACCTTAATCCTTTTTACAATTTTGACATCATACTTTTGTAAGACTGTGTAGGCCAAGTTCTAAAACAACAAACCATTTAATTAGTCTTCTCTATCATCATATTCATCATACACAGTAATACACACACCCCCCGGTGAAACCCCAAAGGTTTAATCTCCAATAGTTAAACCCCGATTCTGATCTCGCTAATCCAGCCCCATTTGACTGATTGTTCTGATTAATTATTTCAGTTTTAATCTAAAACTTACGTAACTACAAATGAACTTTGTAAGCGGCTCGAGCCTGTAATAATCTACATGAATATTAGGCGTGGCGTTTTTAGGCCTGTTAATCCATGGATGGGTAGGCAGAGGTATAGGCCTCTCGGGATTCAAACTCAGTGTATCCGGTTCGCCACAAATGCTTAGTTACCTGAAAATAATCCTGTACAATAATAACTATGCTATTTATTTATTATACTCTCCTGAACTTTATATTGCTAGTGCGTTGATAAGGAATACGAGTACTTAAGTATAAAATCAAGCCAATTTTCAAAAATGCCTTTATCATTATCAAAGCTACTTTTAGCCCGGTGCTTCCAAAGGAAACCCTCTAACACATTAGACTAACGGAAAATCTATTATTACAATCATCATCAGCAGCCCGTAATCTTCCACTGTTGGAGATAGGATAGGCCTCTCCCAAACAGCGCCACAACAATCAGTCCTCAACCGTCCTCGTCCAGCCAATGCCGGCGTCGTCGTCTAGCTAGCCTACTAAAATTCCCTCCCGTATTTATACAAAGCGGCGGTCCGTACCTACCTATTTGTATCTGCACATAATAAATCTGTCGCCTAGCCGCCGGCGTGGTTTGGAATCACATCGGAATATACGAAGATATTGGTGTCGTAAATCAAAGTAGAATGGCCGCTTCTTGCTACCGCGGCCAGTGTGGTGTCTGATTGGTTTTATGAAATCCACTGCCGTTTTTAATGCTCTGAAAGAGGGATTTGAGAACTGGATGTCTGTATATTCGGAGGAGTATTCAAAATCTGTTTAGGTATATGTATGCAAAAACACTGCATTTTGCAATGTACATACAAAGTGACATGGACGCAAACATAACCAAATACATACCTACCTACAAAGTGCGAAACCCTTGAATATTAGGACGTTTATTGTATACTGAAAATCCTAGACGCAGGTCTCCGCACGGATTTTTCTTTCACTGTAAGAGCAAGTTTACATTCCTTGACTGAAAATAATTAATCACCAAGTAGTACCTACATGCCAGGATTCGAACCCACAGCCCCTCAACTCTCAACTGAGAGGGCGAGATCTTATTGGATACGCCACACCGCGACCAACACAGCTCTTCTTAAAAACATCCTAATCCTAATCCTAACTAATATTATAAATGCGAAAGTAACTGTGTCTGTCTGTCTGTTACTCTTCCACGCCAAAACTACTGAACGGATTTGAATGAAATTTGGTATAGGTACATATGGTCTAGACCTAGAGTGAGAAAGAACATAGGCTACTTTTTATCCCGGAATTCCCACGGGAACTTTTTAAGGCGAAGCGAAGCGCGCGGGAACAGCTTACTTCATATTTTTGTAAAATATTTGAGCTATGCACAGGGACATTGCCCGTCGGCGGGCGGCGGGGGTGCGTTGGTTGTCTGCCGTCTTCTCACGGCGACGTCGCGTCTTGTCCGTGTTGTTATGTAGTTATTTGACAAGACCCGTCGCATCTTTTACTGGCCATTATTTTATAGACAAAGGTGGTCCCTTATTGTAGAGCACTTTATTATTTTATTGAGAATATTAATAGGCAGGTAAGTATTTATTAGTTACTTAATTTACTGTGCTAAACACTCGCTATAGGTACAAGTATAGTGGCGAGAATATAATCCAAAACTCTCTGAACTTCACGTATTCAACCTTATTCTTCTTCTTCCCTGTACAACTTCCAAATTCAGGCCATTTCCTAAATGAGATAATCATCGATTATACGCTCATCAATCGATTTATGTATTTTTAGGTACGAAATCGACCTAACATGTAGCGCTATCCGAATTTTACTCACACTTATTATCGATAGCTAAAGAGCAATATAATAACGATGATTTAAACAAAACAAAAACCAACTGTAAGTACTTGTATAAGTATAGTATAAGTACTTGTTCAAGTATTAAAGTTTTATAGGTCATTAAAATAAAACGATGTCCGTAAAAATATAGTCTTCAATAAAATAGATTGGTCTAATACTGAACTAGTTTTAATTCAGTTTTACGATACAGCTACGAAGTGAACTGTGCAATATCCTTGAATATAATAAAAAAATACATTCGATTACTGTTCAATTCACTTTAAATTTTCCTTGTTCAACAATAATGCTCAGTTTCCAATGCTGCTTTTTCAAGTCGAAAATGAGATCGTCAGTAAAATATAATCTTAATCCTTAGGTTATACGTTCTAAAATCAAATGCTTTTATTATACAGTTTGTAATGATTTTCATGTAAAAATGAGTCAGTAGAGTCAGTACTCGAGATTGTAGTCGAAATTATTAAGATAATAAGCGGATACTTATATTTTGGTCACGAACCAATTGACAATGATCGGTACGGCGCGGCGCAGACCGAGGGATGTCCTTTTAGATGCTGAATTTAAATTTATAGTTAAGTATCGATTTAAATTTGAAGCATAAAATTATAGTTTTAGATCTTTGTAATCCAAAATTTGGTGTGGAATTTTACCAAAATAAATTCTAACCGCATTTAGTCGCCTGTCAAACGTCTGTCTGTAAGTACAAATGTATTTAAAATTTGATTCACATATTATACAATTTTAATTAATTTTTGGTAAAAGTTGCCCTTAATCAGAGACGTTAAACATAAAACACCCCTCTTTTTCCGTCGTGGCTTAAAAACCTGCAGATTACATTAGCTCTACAAACACACTCTCCCAATAAAAGCAGCGCCAATTAATCCTGCACAACAGTGCTATACAAATCAGAACCTGATCACTAGATCCTGCCATTAGACTACAGCACCGCGCCAGATGCAACCTGCCATTTTACCGGAAATCCGCCCGCCGCTTTCAATTTATCGACAAACCGTCGGACGTAATCCCTTCCCTAGCCGAAGCTGGGGGGTTACTCTATACTGACGAAAAACTAACGAAAGAGAGCTGTCGTGCAATCGGCACGTTTAATACAAAAACAAAGAGTCGTGGCTCGCGCAGCAGGGTTCTGAATCTTAGTTTTTCGTTAGATAGAGGGACCCCGCTAACCTTTACCCGACCGGATTACCGCGGCGAGCTTGATCATGCGTCCGTGGCTCGTGACGTGGAGTTTCGTAACCTTAATCATTATTTTATCTCACAAATTGTATTCATGTTCATGTTTAGACTAGGCCGATAGTTTGACAAAGCTAGGTTTGCTACGGCGTTAAGAATTGAGCAAATATACTTTTTTTGATGTTGGCATTTGTTTCTATTGGAAGTGTTTAATGGACTATAAGGCGGCCCCTAGACGATCAATGATATTGCGCAATATTGACAATAAAATTGTGCAATATAATTCATCGTCTAGGGTTAATATTGAAGATTGCGCAAACGTGATTTGGATTGCTTGATGCACAATAAATATATTGCACAATATTATTGTAGGTTGACGGGCCGCCTAATGGTCGCATTCGGTGTAGGTAAATTGTTACCTGTGAATTTTTCAATTGTTGATTTAGTGGGCCCTTTACTTTTTTTTGGCTTTATAGTATACCAAGTTAAAATCGGTCCATAAATGGCGGTCTTCTTCTTATCGTGTCGACGACAAACTAACAAAGTCGCTAAATAATACATGCCCAGAACTGGGCCACTGATACTGCACCGCTAGTAGCGGTCATGAGCTCTTCCCGCGTACAGGTGTAGGGACACGCGGGACATGAAGTGAGGTGCACCATAGTTTGTGGCGCTTCACACAAGCAGTTCAGGTTTTGTGCATCCGTGAATCCCCACCTAGCCATATTGTCCTTACTACGACCGACCTGTGTTCTAAGTCGGTTTAAAGACTTCCAGGTCTCCCAAGGCAATTTATGTCCAGGTGGGAGGTTCTCTGACGGCTGCACAAATGGGGTTGGAAGGGACACTTTTTGACGCCAGAGAGCACACCTCGCTTGCGCTTGGCTAGTGTTCAGTGGATCAACACATTTCATAAAGCTGCGTCGGCTTGGCAGTCTTTGCGGCGCAGGGACGAAGCCATGCATGGGATGTCGTGTGTCGTCCATTTTGGCCCTTTCTGCGGAACTTGCCACAGTCCTGCGGACGGCGGAATGGCGGTGATATTGGTGAAGATACTTACATAGTACAAAAAAAACATACTTAAGAACATACCTACTTACACAAAGACGAACTGAGAACTTTTTCAATGTATCAGCAACTAGAATTTTGCGAATAGCTGTATTACCTACGCATATGCCTAGGTGAGTTTTAGTGCTATAGGCCTTGTGGGAGCACTAAAGAGCTATTACGTCGGAAAACGGTGTACCGAACTTCCTAACTTATAAACTGAAAATGCTGGCATACTTATATAGTATATCGTGTATTACGCATACTTACTTAATATACTTAAGATAGATTTAAGTGAGTACATAGCTAGGTACATACTTACTTACTACATATATACAGTCTTTTTATACTTACCTAATAAGTACCTCTACCGAATACTTAAAGTTAGAGTCAAAAGTCAAAGTCAAATAATTTAATCGACGTAAAATAATACAATTTACTAAATAAAACTTTTCAAACATATTTCGTTACACATAAGTAGCCTATACTGCATTTACATGTACTCGTAGCATATTATTATAAATAGTAGGATAATTTACTCAGGAGCTTACTTTAGGACAATGATTTGTTTGACGGTCGAATGGCGTAGTGGTTAGTGGCCCTGACTGCTATGCCGAAGGTCCCGGGTTCGATTCCCGGCTGGGGCAGATATTTGTTCAAAGACAGATATTATTTGTACTCGGATCTTGGGTGTTGATATTTATATTTAATATGTATATATCTATGTATCTATCTATGTATTTGTGTAGATATATCAGCTGTCCGATACCCATAACACAGGCTCTGCCTAGCTTGGGGTCGAATGGCCGTGTGTGAGATGTCCCCACATATTTATAAATGAGTAGGATTTTATCAGTGAACCCGTCGGCAGTCCAATGTTGCGTAACAATTTATACGGATTACTCAGTAGGAAACATTGTTGTTTAGTCTAAAGTTGTTTCGATGCCAACGTATCACCACAATGACCAACACAAACATCTCCGTTTAAAAGAAAATCGCAAAATTTTCGCATACAACAACCTACATTGCGTGGTGAGTATAAAAGTAGTTAGAAATGTAAGCAATAAAACTGTCAATGTAATAGATTCAATAGAAAACATTGACTCGTTATAAAATTATCGGTGGCAGTCAATAAAACTTGTAGCAACTTGCATTGGATAGATATATTGACGAAGGAATGGTTCAATAATATCTAGTTAAAGATGATTATGGGGAGGCCTCATAATAAATAACAAGAATTTCATAAGTTGCACAAAAAACTTTGCTAAATCAACTCTATTATTGAAAGATGGCTTGGCTGCTAATAATAATAATTAATAAAGTACTTAATAACTAAAAAATCATTATAATTAAGTTATGGCAATGAGTCATATTATAAGTATACATTATGTATGACACCCACGCACGACTCTCAACGACGAGCAATAAAAAAAATCCACATACAAAATGTAGACACCAAATGAACCCAATGTTTTTAACATTTAAATAAGTATCTAGGTCATTTGGAATTGGATAAAAATATTTACGTTTTTAGTTGGCAATATTCTGATGCGCTGTTAAATGTACTTCAATACTGCAGACGGTACTGTTAAGTTACCTTTTCCGTTTAGGAGTACCTAATTGGGTGCTTTTCTTACTGAAACTTTTTCATTGCTCGTGAGTGTACCTATATTATTTGTGTAGGTACTAGGGCATGCAATACCGCAATACCGGTATTGCGTAATACCGGGATCCCGGACAAAATCCACGCTTTTTTCAATACCGGTATTGAAAGTTAATACCGGTATTGAAGTAATACCGGAATCTGACATTTTTGAGGCTATAAATCAAGCGATTAAGTTATCCTTGTATATAGTTAGCCTTGTGCTCCTATATACTATGAAAGTGCACTTGTTTTCAACCGTTACATGCGATTTTTGGCCTTTGGAAACCAACTTGTTGTCCATGCCTTCTAAAATTTTAACTGTAATACTCAATTCTCGTAAAAAATATTACATAATACAGAATTTGATTGCTTTTTCTTGTTGTATTTTTCCCTATACGACCTTTAAACAAGATATATGCCATTTATAACAAAGAAGTCTAATACCGGTATTAATACCGGGATCCCGGTATTGAGTTCTAATACCGGAACTCAATACCGGTATTGAAAATTGTTCCGGTATTGCATGCCCTAGTAGGTACTCACACATGAACAGTATTATTATTATTTTCATTAATTTACAATTATTTAATTCATTCTATATTAAATAATGTATTACTTAACATATAACTAATGAAGCCTAACCAAATTGTAAATAAAAATATGAAAACTGAACTACTTATAAGATAAAATTTTACAAATTAAAATTATTCGACTCGTATATATTTTATTATAGGTAAACTTCTTACCTCTCTGCCCAGCGGCAGTGACTCAACACCCGCATCGATGAGTAAGAATTAATTAAATCGCAGGAAGACGAGATAAGGTGGGCCCACCGCATCAAAAACACGCTAAACACTTTCACGATACAGCCCAATTTTGAACACACACCCGAAGGTTACTCGCAGCCTACCGTTAGGGACCAGTCGTGAGATGTGAAGGATATCGCCATGTTAGGGACCGTTTCGAATGCCAATTTAAAATGCAAATTTTGAAATTATGAGTTTATTTTTTAACGGAAAGTCACGTTTTCGTGGTAAATCCGGCGAAGGGATATTATGGGCCTTGGTCTTATTCATGCTTAATCGCCACTTTGGTTATGAGAGGAGTAAGTAAATTGTGTTATTGGATAATTTTGTGCTGAGCAGTGAGGTGCAAAGTCGGCATTAGTCATAATTTCATAAACCTAGCTGAGTAATGCAGCTGCTTTACTAACTTACCAATCGTAAAGATAATGAGGGTTATAATCTATAACTTTATGCCTTTCTATGTAGCATCGTAGTTCGGAAAATGAGTTTTTGTTTGATAATGTCCCTAGCTTTAAAAATATAAGATTTCATATCGAATATAAGAGAAGCCGCTTCTTCGACTCTCGTGCAGTGAGCAGAGTGCCTAAGAGCCATAAAGTTGGCATCCATTATCTGCTGAGACAAAACATGAACTTGACATTTCATCATCGTCGCAAGCCACAAGCAACATAAATAACATTGTTAATTACAACAGCAGTACGAGCAGTACGAGCAGTACGAGCAGTGAGAATAGCATAAAACCCGCGACGACAGACGAAGAAAAAGCTTTTACCAAAGATGGTACAGGGATGAAGCCAGGCCAAGGCGTAGAGACGAGGGAAAATTCAAAATAACCTAACCTATTTCCAACGTTAAACCCCCCGACATTCGCCACTAAAAGTCGCATAACTTTGGAACAGCTAAGCCGATTTTGATAAGATAGCTAAGAAAAGTAGAGGTATCATTCGCAATGACCCAAAAAAAAACAATTTGATAATCGATTCAGCCGGAACCGGTACGGTGGAACTTTTTCATTGCTCGCGTCGGTAAAGGTAGGTGCCTGAAACACACCTTTGTTACTTTCTGACTGATCTATCAAAGTCAAGTATGTAGGTACATCTCAGTAACTGGCCACCACTCTTTTCACTACGCTTGTCTATCTCTAATGTTTTCCACCGACACGCTAAGAAGATTTTCGATAAGTAGGTATACCTAGAACCTAGATACGGCCCTGCATCCAGTCTTACCGTAATAGGTACATTCGACAAGTCCTAAAAACGAGATAAGACCACGTCTTCTACTCACATTGCAGAGACAAATTACAAATTATGACACGGAACATTAACTCTGCCTAATGGTGATTACTGTTGACAAGTTAGTGTATGTGTGTGTTTGTGTGTGTGTACTGTATCGTAGAAACATAGTAATGTAGAAAAAAAATGTTCGAAGCTCGTGTTGTGTAGTTTATGTGGACTCGTCTGTACCGGGTCGCAAGTCTACAATTTTAGAGATGTGAATTGAATTTTAACACGAACAATTAATGACATATTTGTCTACCGAATAACTGTCAAATATGAGATTATTTATATTTTATTGTAGCACTATTATGGCTCAGTTTCACATTTGAGTAAATCTACCTAAGCATGAACTTATAAGACCTTCTCAATGACAGTTCAGCCAATCACAGCCCTGCATTCCATACTCAAACTCTACTTATCTTGACATTCTCAAATGTGAAACTGACAGTATGTCCACCAACCCGCACTTGGCCAGCGTGGTGGACTAGGCCTAAACCCTTCCTTCATTGGAATGAGACCCGTGCCCCAGCAGTGGGGACGTGATGGGTCGATGATGATGATGATGACTATTATTATTTTTTTACAAACAAAGCTCAAATCCCCCATTCCCCGTTCGTAATCTCGATAAGATAGAATCACAAAATCAGGTGTGACACTACGGAAATCCATAAGCATACAATTAAATTTGCTTAATTCAACTAATTAAGTCAATATTATTATGCATACTCGTGCCCGGAGTCGCTCGGCGCATAAAACATGCAAAATTTATACAAATGCATTTCTGCACACTGTACGGTGTACGTTCGTGCTACCACTATTTAATATACCTAGCTATATTAAACAACTAGCTGTTCCCGCGAGCTTCGCTTCGCCTTAAAAAGTTTTCCCGTGGGAATTCCGGGATAAAAAGTAGCCTATGTTCTTTCCCAGGGACAAGACAGTATGTATACCAAATTTCATTCAAATCCGTTCAGTAGTTTTGGCGTGAAAGAGTAACAGACAGACAGACAGACACAGTTACTTTCGCATTTATAATATTAGTTAGCTATGTACAGGGTGTTGCAACTATTATTAAATAGGATTGTATAGTGCGATTGTCAAGTCAATCTATTTATTTAAGACATCCATGATTTTTTATTATTTACTTATGGTTTCTAGGTACATACCAAAGACAGTGCTATTGTGAATTTCGTTATAAATTAAGGATAGGAAATCCCTTAAGTAGAGACTGCACAAATAAACCGACAGTCGGTATACGGTATTACGTGGACATCACAACTTTTTATGGTTAAGTTGTGAGATTTGGCTTTTTGTAAATACATAAAATTTATTGCACTATAATTCATCTTAACATAACCTGTGACTCACAAATTAACAAATAAACTATTGTTACAAATATAACTCCGAGCCTCAGAATAATAACAGGAAGCAATCGTATTTACACCGCGACGACGTACTCTGTGGTCGGCAGATAAGCCATGGCGGGAAACGTCAAAAAGGAGATGTCAATGTCATTGTCAAGAAAGGGGGGAGTTGATTTGAATATGGAGTCGTGTTCTTGTATTTTCTGATTTAATTTGTTTGTTATCGATATAAATCCTCATGTTTTCAAGTTGTATTAATGATTTATGATAAAACGAACCTATTTCACAAATGAGTTTACTTTTTGTGTCACCTCTTCCTTCTGGTTTTTAACATCAGAAGTTGGATTCTTTCCACGCGCTATTTTCCGCTTCTGCCTATGTTTTTCATACAATACAAGTTAAATCAGAAAAATACAGAAATATTGGTATTCTGCACACTTTATTTTATAAATTTTCTGTCCCCTAGGCGGTGAGTTTATGAGTTCTTGTTGTATAAAGCCGGTACGTAAGTACATTGGTGTTGTGAAAAGAAGTAACAGGTAGTTTGATATTATTCCTGTAAGTATGTTCTTGGCACTATTTATCGTGGTAAGATTTGAATTAGGAAGTGATTGCATCACGCCACTGTGGCCCGTGCTCACAGTATATGCATTATGTTGCTACCAGTTTCAGTTATTTCAATAGTTCAGATATCAATTAACATTTATTTTGAAATTATTTTATATGAAAGCAAAGATGAATTCAACAGTTGAGCAACAATATTTGAATACACAAACTAGATGGAGTGTCAGTGCAAAAGAAATGTCAATAAAAAAAGTAACATCCCACTTCTACCGCTGAGCTCTTATTTTGAATAAGTTTAGTTTGTGACTTTGCTATCTCAGAGGTGTAGTAGGTTAAAATTAAAACGGTTTGACAGTAACAAAATGCAGAAAACTTTGCTTTTGTATGTATGTGGCACACCATCTGTATATTGTTAATCTAAGGTTGAGATGGTAAGTGACAGTGTGAAAGGATAATAATTTTGCCATCAGCTTGAGTAGCTTCTTACATGTAGCACCAACCATCACTCCATGTCATTGTATATAGATGTATTGAGATAGGTAAACCTGAAATAACGTGGTACAGTTACTCAGTACTCAGTAAGTACTTATTGCTTCTTATGTTTCCTAACCTAACCTATGAAAGCAGTTGAGATTGGTTCTGACCCTCATGCATAGGTGTGTGAGACCCTATTAAAGTAGTGGCCGAATGGTATGATAGGAATGGTTTAATTTTATTACAGGAGTGGCCGAACTGAGGTAAATGAGGTCAATAAAAAGTCTACCTTCTCAACTGGTACCACTTGAGGTTAAAGCTAATGCAGGATATGAATTTTGACTCATATTTGATGTTTTTTTTTTGTTAAGCAGACTTGACTGGATGAGTGCAGCTTTAGAATGAGAATCTCAATGAAGCCAGCTTCTACACTGGTCAGACTGCCTGAGCTGGATTGCAACCAGATGGTGCCGATGCAGTACCTCCAAGCAGTCTGCGCTGTATGCGCGCTGCTGACTGCGCGCTGCTGACTGCGCGCTGCTGACTGCGCGCTGCTGACTACGCGCTGTTGTCTGCGCGCTGCTGTCTGCGCTGTATGCGCGCTGCTGTATGCGCTATATGCGCGCTGCTGTCTACGCTGTATGCGCGCTGCTGTCTGCGCGCTGCTGTCTGCGCTGTATGCGCGCTGCTGACTGCGCGCTGCTGACTACGCGCTGTTGTCTGCGCGCTGCTGTCTGCGCTGTATGCGCGCTGCTGTCTGCGCGCTGCTGTCTGCGCGCTGCTGACTGCGCGCTGCTGACTACGCGCTGTTGTCTGTGCTGTCTGCGCGCTGCTGTCTGCGCTGTATGCGCGCTGCTGTCTGCGCGCTGCTGACTGCGCGCTGCTGTCTGCGCTGTATGCGCGCTGCTGACTGCGCGCTGCTGACCGCGCGCTGCTGACTACGCGCTGTTGTCTGCGCTGTCTGCGCGCTGCTGTCTGCGCCGTATGCGCGCTGCTGTCTGCGCGCTGCTGACTGCGCGCTGCTGTCTGCGCGCTGCTGACTGCGCGCTGCTGACTGCGCGCTGCTGACTGCGCGCTGCTGACTGCACGCTGCTGACTGCGCGCTGCTGACTGCGCGCTGCTGACTGCGCGCTGCTGTCTGCGCGCTGCTGACTGCGCGCTGCTGTCTGCGCGCTGCTGACTGCGCGCTGCTGACTGCGCGCTGCTGACTGCGCGCTGCTGTCTGCGCTGTCTGCGCGCTGCTGTCTGCGCTGTATGCGCGCTGCTGACTGCGCTGTATGCGCGCTACTGTCTGCGCGCTGCTGTCTGCGCTGTCTGCGCGCTGCGGTCTGGTGGTCGCGCAGGCAACCGCCTGACGCGGGTGCACAACACGCACGCTGTGTGCGCATGATGCGCGCTACCGTTGGCCATAGACGGCTGACGTGGAAGATGCATCGAGGGGCATTCACAAGTACTTCAAACCGCTCTCGACGGGATCTCACGCAGAAATGCGATGAGTGGCTTTGACTTTCATTCATAACTTTATTAATTTGTTTGAATGCTAACAAAGGTATTAACAATTATTTTTTTGTTGTTAGTTTGTGTGCTAATCTAGCAGTCATAATGACATTGCTATTGTTTACAAAGGTGCTCAGTCCACTATGAGTATTGAATTTTTACCATTTATTTGTGTGCCAATTTATCTCTCTGTTCGGGTTATGCCGACTCGAGTGCCTCTGCCCAAGTTGTTGGCAAGCCGACTCGTGTGCCTCTGCCAGTTCAAAATTTTTACTATTTATTTGTATGCCAATTTATCTGTTGTTCAGGGTTATGCCGACTCGTGTGCCTCTGCCCAAGTTGTTGGCAAGCCGACTCGTGTGCCTCTGCCAGTGCTGAATTTTTACTATTTATTTGTATGCCAATTTATCTGTTGTTCAGGGTTATGCCGACTCGTGTGCCTCTGCCCAAGTTGTTGGCAAGCCGACTCGTGTGCCTCTGCCAGTGGTGAGGTTGGCAAGCCGACTCGTGTGCCTCTGCCAGTGGTTAGGGTGGCAAGCCGACTCGTGTGCCTCTGCCAGTGGTTAGGTTAGCAAGCCGACTCGTGTGCCTCTGCTAGTGGTGATGTTGGCAAGCCGACTCGTGTGCCTCTGCCAGTGGTTAGGGTGGCAAGCCGACTCGTGTGCCTCTGCCAGTGGTTAGGTTAGCAAGCCGACTCGTGTGCCTCTGCTAGTGGTGATGTTGGCAAGCCGACTCGTGTGCCTCTGCCAGTGGTTAGGGTGGCAAGCCGACTCGTGTGCCTCTGCCAGTGGTTAGGGTGGCAAGCCGACTCGTGTGCCTCTGCCAGTGGTGAGGGTGGCAAGCCGACTCGTGTGCCTCTGCCCAATTAGAACAAAATGCAAAAAATACCCTTCTAATCACATCAATTGTTTACAGATTTTGAAGTGCTGAGTTTTGGATTGCCTAGAGCGTGGTGTTGAAGACGTTGCGGTCGAGGACGTCACGCCGTCAGGAAAGGCCGTGTTACAAATATAACTCCGAGCCTCAGAATAATAACAGGAAGCAATCGTATTTACACCGCGACGACGTACTCTGTGGTCGGCAGATAAGCCATGGCGGGAAACGTCAAAAAGGAGATGTCAATGTCATTGTCAAGAAAGGGGGGAGTTGATTTGAATATGGAGTCGTGTTCTTGTATTTTCTGATTTAATTTGTTTGTTATCGATATAAATCCTCATGTTTTCAAGTTGTATTAATGATTTATGATAAAACGAACCTATTTCACAAATGAGTTTACTTTTTGTGTCACCTCTTCCTTCTGGTTTTTAACACTATTTATAATATTATTCTAATTACAAATAAACCATAATACCTAATACAATTCATTTGTTATTATGAAAGTACCTAAATAAGACTATTAGACTACTACTTAACCTACATTTAATCAAAGAGACCTCCTCTTATCGTACCTGGCTCAAAGGTTCCCGTAATGCTGGCTGCATTACCTCGCTGTATAGCCAGAGATACTCTTTGAGCCAGGTACGATCCCGAGCGTCGGTCTTGGCCTCGCTCTCTGAGGCGTCGGCTGAGGCTTAACAAAAACTGTTTTGCCTCAAAGCCCCATACTCCTGATGTTTCAACGGCAAATGGAACAAATTTGTAGTTTTTCGCTAGCAAGCTATATTTTGAGTGCTTAGCGGTCGCAGCACTTTCGGCAGCAGACCCAGCAATGCGTTGAGTGCCACCAACATGAGATGCGGCAAATGTGCTGACGCAAGTCGCGTCCCATAGAAGACATTTACCACGCTCCCAGGGCACCAACGTTAAGCCGTCTGGGCGCTTGCCGTCCGTGCGGCTCAGACCCGGCGGCTCCAGCACGCACGGGATGTTTGCGGAAATCAGCGCCCTTCGGATCAGGTCATTGAGAGCGTGGTGTCGGGGGAATCTGCCGGCACATCTACCGCAACTCAGGCCGTGGTGGCCGTTTGCTTCGACCCATGCTCCACAAATGCATTTGTGCGGTTCGCCAACATGGCATCCCAGCCTTAAAGCCACCGCTATTCGCAGGGTGTCGTTATCTAGCAGGGTACCTAGCGCCGGGGATGGGAGGGCGTGCAGCCATGCCCCAGATTCTGGCTTAGCGGCGGCTTTCACCCGTGCCAGGTCCGCACCGGTGACGCTGCTTTCGAGCGTCTCCAGGACTCTCTTACAGTTGATGTCGTCCCAGCTCCTTTGTGAACCCGGTCTGTCTGGGTGGTTTGGAGGTGAGCAAAACGAACACCAGGACTGTAGGGCCTCTGTCGCGAAAGGGATGTGAAACCCGTCACCATGTTGGGAGAGAATTTGAGTGACGAGAGTCTTAACCCCGTGCGAACAGGCCAGAAATGCCGTGAGAGCCGTGCCCTCCAGGCTCCTTACCCCAAGACCACCGAATCTGACCGGGAGGGAGGCCTGCAGCCATTGGTCGGAGCTGAGATCGACATTCAGGATGCCCTCGAGGATCTGCTTCAAAAGGTTATCATAATCTTTGACGACATTTGGAAAACGCCAAACCGGAGCAGTCCTGACCGAGTAAGTGAGTCTAGGCATGGACAGAGAGGAGCGGAGCAGAACCAGTGCCACATGTGATGAAACTTTTTTAAGCAATTCCTGAGATGAGGCGAGCTTCTCTATCTTTGTTTTCAACATGTCTGGGATTGCCTCAGGGAAAACAGGAGCACCTAAAAGCGTAAAAGTATTTTTGTTTAATAGTTTTATTCCAGGCAGGGCATCACGGATAAGGGCAAGGGAAGAAGCATCACCGCAGGGGAAGTATTCGCATTTACTGGAATTCACCTCTAGGCCCATGTCCCTAAGCTTCAGCTTTAGCATTTCGATGTCTTCAGCAACTGTCTCCGGGCTCCCGCCTACGGTGCCGTCGTCCAGATACCATACGTTCAAGGGTGATTTTATTGACTGTATGGCGTTCTGTATGGAAAGGCTGAAAATTAAAGGACCCAAAGGGTCGCCTTGCTGAGCACCGACACATGAATTTATTTTGGTGTCTCCGTAAAAAAGGTTGCTGGGAGCGGAGTAGCACTGGTGCAGAAAGGGATATAGGGCTGGAATTTTATCTTTGATCTGGGTAAGCATTATGTCTCTTTCGACTGAGTTGAATGCGTTTTTTAAGTCTAGCTTCACCAGGACCGATGATGTGTTAACGTTTTCAAAAGCAAATGCGCGAGTAGCATGGATAGCTGCTTCACAGCCCAGCGGTGTACCAAAACCAACTTGAACCGGTTGTAGGTAAGATGCTAACTCGTTTTTTACGGAGCGGCAGCCTAGCTTGGCTACTAAACGGCGTATTGTACTGCCAATGGCAATAGGCCGTATGCCTCCATCTTTCTTCAGAAAAGCGCACAATGAAGCTCCATATAAGTATGGGCATACTTCTCTATTGAGCAAACCTTTGAGAAGAAAATTGCACAGTTTTGTGAGACTCTCCAGTAGCTTTTGTCCAGAATCACCAGCTGATGCTGCGGTGAGCTCCTTTATGTGTTCTGGCCGGAGACCGTCCAGGCCAGCTGCGGAACCGTTGTGAAAAGAGGAAAGGGCCTCTTGGACATCAGCTACGGAAACAGTGAGGAAGGGGGAATCTAAATTTGGTTCAGGAGGGAAATCCAAGTCTCGAGAAGGCGAGGGATGTTTCGAGCGCAAGGAGATTAAAGTTTCTTCACTTGCCGGCGCGATTGAGCATTCGGACGTGAGCAGGCGTACAGCTCCTCTTAGGTCTCCATCATGAACCTTCGATTCAACTAGGTTGGAGATTGAGGGGGCTCCAGGGCGAAGCGGTAGCTCTCCAGAATTATTGTCGGGGGATGGATTGTGAATGTTCTCTTTAACCTTGGAGGTCAGTGATCTCGGATCGAGTTTGCTGGGAATGCGCAGGGAGGTGAACGAAAATGAGAGAAGTTGGTACCATTCAGTGTGTCCGTTCGTCTCTATGCATTGCTCGATGAGATGGCGAAGTTTGTCTGCTGCCGCAGCTCGCGCTCCTTTTGGTATGTGTTTTAAAACTGGCACAGAGGCTTTTAGCTTGGCGAGAGAATCTAGATTGGTTTGAATGTGTGGGTCATAAGATAAAGGCTGTGTCTGAAAGTTATTGGTGTCAACGGCATTATGGCGGATACTTTTGTGTTTGCGGCCGATGTGGATGTTCAACCCGTGAGGGGCTGCAAATAGCCGTGAGGAGCTGGGGCAATGAGGGCATGTTGTTCTATTATTAGTATTATTGCTCATTTATAAAACAAAATTAATGTTCAAACATATTTTTTACCAAAGTGTGAAGAATTCAAAGTACCTATCTAAGTACTTACAAATAATTATGCTAAACTTTTAAAAAATAAATGTCAATGTACACACATGTATATAATATTGTGTCAAAAAAGGTTAAAACAATAATGTAACTGATAAAACATTAATATAAACAACAATCAATCTAAAATAGAAACAATAAAAAATCTGAATCGACTGTTACTTTTATCATAATCATAAATAAATTATAAAATAATAAACATTTATATAATAAGTCAAAAATAAAAATAAAAAAATAGAATCAATAAAAATAAAAAAAAAATAAAAAAAAACAATCTGAAGTTAGTTTAATAATAAAAAAAAAAATAGAAATTGTTATTGTCCCAGGATTTGATCAATCGTATGGTAGCATCGCAGCCGACACTTCGCCGAACTGGACCAGCGGGACTTGTCAGTTGTGGTGAAAAACAACTACTATTTGCAAAATACTGTTTTTATGCGAAAAAAACTGAATGTCGGGGGGTACTTGCAAATCTCGGCACTGCGCACTGCACTCTTTGAATATTAAATCAATAAATTTCACCAAAAACACAATACATAGTTTGTCTTCACCACCGCAATAATGTCTCGCAAACCAGGCCCCAGCAAAACAAGATCCTACTTGCACTGCTTGGTAATTATCGAACACAGCCGACGATTAGGAAATCACTCAACCACTGCTTACGTTAAGTTAATGTACAATTTAATTCATTTCCACTTGAATCCGCTCGGAGATAACATTTGTGTCAAATATTTATAATGTTTTTTACACTTTGGAAGCACAAGATAACTCATTTTCGAGTTACAACTATTTATAAATAAAACATTGTAATTGAGCCAATGTTTACTCCAAAGCGCCCTCTGGCGAGACCCCGTTTGGCTTTTTTACAAGTTATACTTAATGCAGTTGATGGCATTACATAAATTGACCCGGCTACAAATATCAGACTTTAAACAAATATATTTCCCCGAACGGGGATCGAACCCGGGACCTTCGACATAGCAGTCAGGATCACTATCCACTAAATAGATATGTAATACGTATATTTGATCCATTTTCTTACAATAGGTCTGTCACACAACAAATCCCATTGACTATACATAGTTGTACTTATAACTAAATAGTAATAATGTCCTCCTAGCCGTATTTCGACCACGGCGGCCAATCTCATTTGAGATCAGCCATCTACGCAGGAGTAGATTATAGTGCCCAAGTGTGTGCGCAGTACACAGTAGCACTCTCTGTTCCATCACTCTCATAGCCCAATGGGACGGATTGACCGACACGACTGGAGAGAGCTAGGCGCAGGACCGACTGCTTTACATGCCCATCCGACAGCATGGATCGTTTCACTGTCGATCGATTCCCGGGTGGGACCATCAATTTGTGTTTCTAAATTGTGGTTCTAAGTTTGGTTAGGACATAGAAGGCTGATCACCTGATGTCCGAAGCTAAATAGAAGCTATGATATAAGTCAGGTTTGTACTTAGCAAGTACTTAGTTTAGTAGTATTTAGTTACAAGCACTACACCTTACGGTCGTCTAAATTACCTCCTATAAGTACTATGTTTCGTTTTCAGCTCTCGATAGGCCTCTAGAACGGAATAGCTGTTCACTTAAACCAGGAGGGTCACTCTATCCATACTCGTACAACCATAAGCGAAGTTTTGGAGTGCTGCTGCGCAAGTCCCAAATCTGTTTTTTTCAAACGTGCGATTGCACGACAACTCTCGTTCGTTGGTTTTTCGTCAGTGCCTATACAGTGTGTTGTTTTTCAGACCCGACAAACTTTAAGGGTGGATTCTACGAGTAATTTCATCGAGAAAAAACCCCCATATGTGGGGGTCTAAGTCCCTAAAATTAGATTTTTTTCTTTAAGAAAATCATATCTCGAGATTTAAACGCCTTACGGACAGGAAATTAAAATGCTTATCCATAAAAAGTCAACGCTATCCAATAAAAATAGCCACAACTGCTTAAAAGTTACCTACATAAAAAAAGTTCAAAGCAACTTTAAAATGGCCGCCATTTCTAGAATATTGAGATTTGACCCCACATACGGGGGTTTTTTCTCGATGAAATTACTCGTAGAATCCACCTTTAAAGTTTGTCGGGTCCAAAAAACAACACACTGTAGAGTAACCCTGCTGGCCCCAAGACTAACGGTCCCAAGTTTGGTCATCGACCTGCACCTCAGATGCATCCCCAAAGGTCGTTCCTCTTGAGTAAGCGGACTTCCTTTTAAAAGTAATTTATTGGCGACGTGACTTGCTAATAAACAAACTTGTGACATCGCGGAGACGACGCAACCTCGCCCAATGAAATATTATGAACTTTGCTGTGGTAAAATATATTGCGAAAAAAAAAACGGACAGACTAGAATTTGTCTGTATTTAATAATATATTTTAAGAGATCAGCAGCAGACCGGAGCAATTATCATCAGTTTCTCATTAAGTACCTCAATCTATATAAGTGTGAACTTCAGTCCTGCTAGCCAAATCACTGCATTCCAATCTCAATTTATTATATAATAGAAATAATGTAGGTTTACTTGGGTCCATAAACTTTTCTTCAAAATGACAAAAATAAAAACTGGGTCCTAACTACAATATAAAAAAAATACTTTTCATGTCTTGTATTGCAGACCTTCAACTACCTTCCATTAGAGAAGGAAGGACCAACTAAAATAAGCCAATTGATCGTCACCCATACATTATGCTTTGCATGACAGTCATACAAACAGAATGCCAAGTGAAAAGCCATTATTTCGTCTCGAAATTCCGTCAAGACCTTGTATAGTTGAAGGTAGTACGTTGACATCCGATCATCAACCTCTGCTAAATAAAATAATTTATGTAATGACCTTCGCTGGGGTTACTTCCTCATTGATGAGACTGGCCGGAAAACAAGTGTCAATATTTATGACTTTAATATTCGGGCGTTAATTTTCCTTTAAATTACCTGCAAGGTGGACCGGTGGCAGCATGTGCGATTTGTTTTGTGATAAAAATGAAAGCTTAAATTACTATTTCAATTCAAAAAATTGTTATTTGTTAAAGTAATAAATTAAAGTTTTATTACAATAGCTTAACTGTCAAAATATCTATTATTATTTTTTTAAAACCTAGGTACTTAATATTAATCTCATAAAATCACTTTTTATATTTCATAAACTCTATTATTTTATCTCAGATACATATAAATTGACAACTGCAAGCATCAAATTGTGAAATATTGATACCAGATTATTTTCAACTTGACATTTGCACTTCTCACTTTTTTAATCCGAAATTGTACTTTAGTATTTTTTAAGGCAGTGTCCAGATCGACCTGATGTAGCGGGAGGGGCCCGCCAGACGATGCAGACGCATCGCTGTTTACGACCTAATTATGACGAGTGTTTACAGCCGCTTACTCGAAATCGTCTTTTAATATCCTACCTAGGGGTTTTAAATTTAACAGAAAAAAACGAGGGGTTTATGAGCGAGGTTTGGTGCGTCGATGTAAAACCGGCGGATGGACACTGTCGAAATGATTGGGAAATTTGGGAATGAGATGAAAAAGTTTCAGTGACTGACGGAAAAGGCTAGGTTAATGACAACGTCTGCAATATTGAAGAAAATATCAACGGAGCAATACAATACTAACAATTTATTGAAAACGTTATAATTAATATTTTAAGTTAATAGTTTGTTTAAATTTTAAATCAAATGTTTCCAAAACTCGGGAGTACTTATTGTACTAAAATTTACATAGGTAAGTACCTAGGATACAAAAACAACAGCTTTTATCAGATAATAAGATAAGAGGTTAAGACTAAAGGTGCACACAGTATATCTGGGTGACAAGTTATAGAGAGTCCCTTTTTGAATTTTTTGTGCCCTAGGACATCCTGTATTATAATTTAAAATCCAATTACAAATAGAGTGCTATTTATACAGTGAAGCTATTCTATTATTAAATAATTTTGTTCTTCTCTTTCTGTTTGGCAACAAACTCAGGAAAAGTCAGTCAACTTGTTTTATTGTAAATTTTCATTTGAATCAAGAAATATTCGTGTCAACCTTGAGATGTTTAAATTAAAGTGAGGAGTGAGAAATTCATGTTAAAATGTTATTTATACAATAACACTTCTCATGCTGTCCTGGACAAAAGGGAAAATATGTTTGCCAAATAGATATAAGGAAATTTTATTTCCTGAATGTTTGCAACACAATAATTAGTAGTGCACTTCTTATTCGACGACTTTAGAATCTTCCCATACAACACTGGCAAAAATTTGCTGAAGCAGTCAGAATTGAAACTGTCATCATCATTATCTGATCACTGACAGTAACAAGGCTAGCGTGGCATACCCTGCATCTCATCACAACCCATCACGTCCCCACTGCTGGCGCACGGGTCTCCTTCCAATAAGGAAAGGGTTTTAGTCCTCCACACGGGCCTAGTGCTGGTTGGTGGACCCCAATACAAGCAAGCTTGTGCTGAGAGAGTGGTCGGGTAAGTGGGCAACCCGACTGTCACTGATATTTTCAAGCTGCCCGAAGGCCTCTGACTAGGCTTAACGACTGCTGCTGAAACAGAAACCGGGACCCACGGCTAAACGTGCCGTCTGAAGCACGGAAGCGCCCAGAAAACAACCACTTGAAATGGTCACCCATCCAATTAGTGATCTTACGATGTGTTTCTTAACTTCAATGATCAGTTACGCTCACTGAAGCTAGCTCGACTATGAACACTTCACCATAACCTTAGACAACTAGCCAGTTATGGCTGGACGAGATAAGCCGAGAGTATAGTAACCGCTGATGGTAATGACCACTAGACCACCGGGTATCCTCCACACCGTCCTCAGTGCCCCCGAATCAGTTGCCATGCCAGTTCGCCAGTTCGTGGAAGCTGTCACCCAGTAGGTGATGATTAATTGTGAGGTGACGCGGACGTTGTCTTTGAAACGCCGCTCAAGGTCGGCGCGACCGCTGCGAGCGTCGAGCTCGTGGGTTACTGTGACGGTTTGTAGGTTACAAAATGGGTGACAAAAAAACAGTAAAAAGTTGTGGCTAATAGGTACGTCCATGCGGGATATACCACCTGCATTATACCTATCACCCACTTTCTGACTGTAAAAGGGATTCTAAACAAGGTTTGTTCTACGTACGACATTTTCGTTTTTATTTCGAATAGTCGTTGAACAAACGTGGTTCAGAGTGACCTCTGAGTCATCCCCTTTTGTATATATATCACTTTTGCAACATCCTATATAGTGTATACATACATACACGAAATATACATCTCTCTATTTATAACAATCAAAACAGGCACACACAGATTAGTAACGTTTCATTACCTTGACATTGCATTGCTAAGAGATAACGAATTCACTCATTAATGCGTTTGTGCCTATAGCCTAGTAGCCTAGGATTTATCATAAACAACTAGTTTTACCTGTTAAGAAACAGGAAGTGTTTTAAATCTAATGAGTCTGTTAGTTAATCTAAATTTCCGTTCCAAGGTTCAAAGTTTACGTGGCGCTACTTAAATCTGCGTCAATGAGTGCGAAATGAGAACTAAAAAGATTTTTTAACGAAGATTCCAACACATGTTGCCTCGTAAAAAAACTCAATTATCTAATACAGTTTCTTTCGTAATGAGTAATGACATATGGTCGCTGTGGAAAATTCCATTAGTTCTCACGCGGTATTAAATCATCATTAGCTAGGTTAGTTTTGTTGTTAATTATTTCTAGGTTTGCTTAGTAGTGTGTTTTACCTTTTGTATCTCTATCGACAGCTCTCGTTCTTTAGTTTTTCGTCAGTATAGAGTATCTCTTCGGACACGGAGGGTGCTAGCTTCACAAATATTATAACGAACGATAGCTGCCATGCAATTAGTACGTTTATAACTACGAGATAAAGTCGTGGTTAGCGTAGCGTCGGCATTTAGCATCGCACTGAAACATAATTTTCTAAATATAGATTAATTTATATTCTCTCTTAATAAGATTAATATATACCTTCTTGTAGCATTATTTGTAACACTTGCTATTATTATTGAGCGATTTTCTATAATAAATCAAGCTAAGTAATGATAAAAGCCGTTTAAATAAATATAAACTTACGTTCGAATTAGGTAGGTACTTGACGTAACCTTGACAAAAAAAACATGTCTTGTATTTGGCATCTGTTTGTGTCGTATCCATTGGTACTAAAAACTTTATAGTTATTTTATAATGACGCGGCAAAGTCAAACTTTACGGGTTGCCTAATACTTTTGTCCTTTGAGTAATAAGGCATTTGGGACTTTATCTACTTACTAAAAAAAAAACTCTTACACAGGTACCTTCTTAGAACTTACCTAATTTAATTAGGAGTAGAAAAAAACATCTGGAAAAATATCGATATAATAAATAGTGAATTAGGTACTAAAGTATCATCCAGGTATCATACCTACACATAATAACTTTTTTCATTCGATTATCACCAAGAAGTCAAGAATGAAGAGTGAGTGGGGAGGTATTGTGTTTAGTCCTGGACTGTACCACATAATGTGGGGACTGCTAAAAGTCGTAAACTTGACAGGACAGTTTGAAATGCATAAAAGTTCTATTTAGTTATAAATGACTCAAAATTAGGTGTAGAGTGCGTGAGCAGCAAACTAAGCGATTCCTTCAGAAACTTGTTCAGGGGGCTTAGGTTGTTAATATACCAAAAGTCCTGACTCCTAGGTGATGAGCGGGGGGAGGAGGGGGGATAAAGGTACGAATTTTTGGTTTTTAGCTTATATCTCGAAAACGGTGCATCGGAGAGAAATATTTTCAACTAATGAAATAAAGTTCTTAAAATTATCTAAAACTTTTATATTATATGTTTTTTTCTAATTCCTAACCGTTTTCGAGCTATTACCCTCGGAAAAAGTTGAAATTTACAAGAAAAATGTATTCATGTCAAAACATTCATAAACATTGCATCATATTGTCTAAACCTATTGATAAATGAAAAAAATGAATAGAAAAGAAGTTGTAGATTTTTAAATTCCCTTTTAGAATATATATACATATGCTGGTTAATGTCCAACCCACCTAAAGGTACAGCTATTTTACTCACACTTAACCTTACTAATTCGGTGAGCTATGTCAGTGACTTTACCAAAATGCAAGTTTAAAATAGCTCTAACTTTAGGCGGGTTGGACATTGACCAGCATATGTAATATATTCTAAAAGGGAATAAAAAAATCTACAACTTCTTTCCTCTTCATTTTTTTCGTTTATGAATTGGTTAAGACAATATGATGCAATGTTTATGAATTTTTTGACATGAATACTTTTTCTTGTAAATTTCAATTTTTTCCGAGGGTAATAGCTCGAAAACGGTTAGTAATTAGAAAAAAACATATAATATAAAAGTTTTAGATAATTTTAAGACCTCCATTTTAGTAGTTTATAATATTTGTCTCCGATGCACCGTTTTTGAGATATAAGCAAAAAACCAAAAATTCGTATCTTTATCCCCCCCTCCTCCCCCCCGCTCATCACCTAGGAGTCAGGACTTTTGGTATGTTAACAACCTAAGCCCCCTGAACAAGTTTCTGAAGGAATCGCTTAGTTACCTGCTCACGCACTCTACACCTCATTCCTTGACTGGACTAATTGTCTTTTAATTTGAATATATTATGGATTATCCATGTTTTTTATGTAAGGTATGTTCCTTTTGGTATATAGGTACTAAATATAGGTAGGCACTCAAGGACTGTCTAAGCGCAGATCGTTACAAGTCACAATCATTAGATTAATTTTTGCATATGATCCTTATTTGTCAATGGTGAAATCGGATCTACCTGAATGTTTATGTAAATTTTCCTCAATTTCGTTCTAAGTCACCCATTTCCCAATAAAAAAACAATACAAAATTCGGTTCAGCCGCTTGAAAGCTACGCAACCACAGACAGATACACAAACACGTTAAACTTATAACTTCCCTCTTTTTCCACCCGGAATTAGAGACTTTCAAAGTACGTGCAAAGTTCAAGAAATATTAAATAGGTAGTAAGTAATTGAAAAAAGAATCTAATAAAATATTTCAGCTAGCAACAACGCGTATTCAATAGCTATGTGACCTTGACCCTGGCTTGAACTCGACGAATAGTACAGTCGAATCAAAGAAGCTTTTTTTTACTGCTTTGAATCCCAGTTATTTGTAGGAGACTTGATCATTAAGGTAATTTGAACATCATTATTATATTTACTTTCTTCTTCCTATCTTCTACTCGAGTTTATCTACGTCGATACAGAAGCCATGCATTCGCAACTCATTACACTCACATTTTTCAGTCGACGGGCGGCAAAAATATGAAGAAGCGGAAAAACAAAACACGATCAAAAGTCGGCTGTTGAAAAATATTCATTGTTTATTTATGAGATACCATCTTTAAGTCATGAGCTGAGGGGTCAGTGGTCTACGAGTGAGACTGCTCGGTCAACGTCCCGAGTCCCGGGATCAGTTCCTGGCTAGGCTGTAGCCAAGCACGTAATGGGTACGTAAAACTTATGATAAAAGTAAGTACTTACTTAACTGATATAGAATTTCTAACAGATTTTGCATCATCTAACCTTGCTGCTCCAATTTTCACGGCAGCTAGGATGGCTCAGCTGAAACTAAGAGATACAAAGGTACCACTCGAGAGAGCCACGTTCTTACATGAGTTTCACCCCCCTCAGAATAGAATAGAATAGAATAGAACTTCTAACTTATCTCTTATGTCCAACAGTCAATTCACTCATATCTACATTTGCTTTTCCATGAAACAACTTTGTTAGGAAATGATTACATTTTACTGAAATTTATACTGAAATTTTTAAATTTTAGTATGTAGGTACTTACAACAATGTGTTTGTTTAGGATGTTAGGTAATAATAGACTAAAACAAAAGTTCTTACAGTATGCTTCATAGAAAAAATAATACTTAACCTGCTGTTTCCTTTAAACTCAAAAGTAAATTAAACAAAAAAGTACTTATCTACTTTTATCCTAAAGTACTGAGCTCTAATTTCGGCAGCGTCCTAGTATTTTACGCTACGGCCTATGTCAAAAGCTTTTTCAATAACGGCCTCTATTGTATGGTGCGTAGGTCGGATTTTGCCTGCGTTGTTGCCTAGTGCATTAGCTTCGGTCTATGTCACCTTGACCTCTCAGACGTACGCGCAAGGTCATTGTCGCTCTGTGCCTTTCGTCAGGGTGTAAAATAAGGGAGAAAGCGATTTTAACAATAATAATATCCTAAAAAGAAAAAAACTCGCGATCAATAAAAACGTCCCAGTAACCTGGCACCAAATTACTTCTAAATTAAAAAGCTAAACTAAAAAGTTAGTATAAATACTTTAAAACTAAGTACTTAAGTACCTTAATTTTTGTTAGAATTTTTGAGCATAGCACGTGTGTTGCAAAAAGGGTATACTGAGTCGAAACCTACATGAAAAAAAACATTGTCCATAGTAAAAAGTCACGTGACCAACATAGTTTCTATGTTTTTTTTTTTCGCGATTTTTTAATATCTGATTTCAGTTTCGGGCTTAAATATACCATGCTGCACATGTAGCCTTTTTGCAACATTCTGTATAAGTTTTACTATCACTAAAACTTGTTTAAATCGACCCAGTCGTTTTTGTATTTATGAATCAGTTTTCAAGAATAATTTTAAAGAATGTAGAGTAAGACATATTTTTATTTTTCCCTGGACCACAGCGGTGCGTATTTGAAAGAAACTGCGAATTTTCAAAGAGAAGTGCGAATAGACACCTCGTATGATGAATTATGCCGTGAAAAAGTAAAATTAAGTATGTTTCAGAATTTATTTATTTAAAATTATGACTATGTAAGGTGCTAGAAAAACTTATAACTAGATAAAATTAAATATTAATAAATCTTTTTATACCTGTGGTCTGTGGATCAGTCATTTACGGCGGACGGGGAGTGTCCTGCGCGTCCAATATAATAATGCATTTAGGATGTTGCTGGGGCTGCGTTGGCGGTGCAGCGCGTCAGGAATGTTTGCGGAAGCGCGTACCTCCGATTACTATGGCATCATGAGGGCCAGAGCCGCGTCGCTGCTGCACCGCGTGAGATCCACCTCCAACATCATCCTGAGCACGGTTGTAGACAGAATGGATAACCCTTTTATTAAACATTGGGTGCGGTTATCAATTCTGCATAATTGTAAATTAAACTAAATATTTTTCAAAAAATCTCATTAGATAAGGACTAACATTAGAAATAAGGTAAATTGTATACTAACACGTTGGATGATTTCCCAAATAAACTGTTTATTATATAAACTAAATTATTAAACTAAGTAGGTATAAATATAAACGCTATACTAAATAATTCAACTAATAACATAAGAACTAGGAATTAAAATAATATGTAGCTGAAAGACGATAAACTGAATGAATTTACAAGCTTATTAAGATTGGTTGTCATGTTTGAGGTCTTCTACATAAGTAGCCTGTTGTTAACAAATACTGAATCTGAAATGAAGTAGGGGTGTTACCGTGATTGAAAGATTAGCCAGTCGCACCAGTCGTCGTTATTCTAATCCTATCTTATAATATTATAAATGCGAAAGTAACTGTGTCTGTCTGTCTGTTACTCTCACGCCAAAACCACTGAACGGATTTGAATGAAATTTGGTATACATATGGTCTAGACCCTGAGAAAGAGCATAGGCTACTTTTTATCCCGGAATTCCCACGGGAAAACTTTTTAAAGCGAAGCAAAGCTCGCGGGAACTGCTAGTTATAAATAAAGTACAGCAGAAATTCCTTTCATATTTTAAGTAAGAAGACTTGTATTATTTGATGATTTCATTTCATAACTAATTGATGTACCATAACAAACTTCGACTATATTACCTAGGTACCTTATATAAAATGTATTATGATAGGATAACAAATACTTACATAATTTATCTTAATAAAAGAAATACATTTTCTATCAACTCGAACCCTTTTTATTTCTTCAGTAAGCAGAATTTTTACCTGGAAAAATACTTCACATTGTTTGATGAAAAAAACGGCGACGATATTTTCTATTTCATAAATTCCATTCCTGTATAAATTGCGAATAAGAAAATAATGTTTTTTTTATATTGCCTGAAATTGTTATCATTTCAATGTATCTTTTCAGTGAATGAAGGGTCGACTTCAATTGACTTTATTTAAAAAGCTTTAGCAGATACCCGCCTACACAGGTTTCTCTAGTGGTTATAGAAGAGTAACCAATAATACAGTGACTTCCATAGTCCGTCTTCGTCCGTTTTAACCTAAGTACAATGTATACCATCGCTCTTACGGTGAAGGAAAACATTGTGAGGAAACCTGCATGTCTAGATTTAGCACATCTAGATATGTGAACCCACCAACTCACAGAGGACCAGCGTGGTGGGAAATGGTCCAAGCTTAGGAAGGCAGTTAAGACCTTGGGGATAAGAACAAAGGTTCCACTCGAGAGAGCCAGGTGCAGGTTTGGTACTTACACCCCCACAGAGAATACAATAGTCCATCTTGCGCGATCAAGTGACTTATCGTTCTATTGGCGGGACAATCGACTGTTGATGAACAGTTCAGAATCTATCTTTGTAGTATCTGAGATAAAAAAAGACTTTAAGGTGCACTGAACGTATCTTTATAATAACTGGTGAGAATTTAGTATTAAACCAGGTTTAATTTCCGTTGTACTCACTGACTTTGACCACTCTGTATCGCAGACTCTTTGAAATGTCTTCAACCCCTGCTTCAAGACCGATACACATACCGTTTAGTGCGAGTGTTTAGTAGACGTACATTGCTGAGTCTATGGCAGATTCAAAAGTTTTGCAAATACTATACAACAAGCCCAGCAATGTACTCTAAAGTCTAATGTACTGAACAGTGTACAAAACAGTGTTAGAATCGCCCTTTTAGGTAAGCGTCGACATCGTACGCAACGGACACATCGCATTCAGTATTCTTTGTATAGAAATTCACACAAGTGCGTCCACTTCATCGGACTTACCTACGACGTTCCTCCATACATTCATGAACATCCGTTTCGTCCGATACGAACGATACCGATAAGTGGACGCTGCGGGAGACAACATTAGCATTTATTAAGTAGGTTAAGTACACAAAATAATATATTTTAACATTGTTATTTCTTATAATAATAATTATACTTTACAAAGTACAGATGGTCTTTCGTAGACCCCCACGTTCTGAACACACCCTGTATATATCTCCATACAGTACTATACAAGTAATATAAGTTATAAGTATATCCAAACCGTAATCACAGTGGCGATGGTATAGCGATAAGAACTAAAGTTTAATTAAATATCAAACCTTTGGAATAGACCCTAAAGTTGGAGGGACCTCTGAAATTAAATGATTTCTGCGTATATACAGGGTGTTGCAAAATGGGTATATTAATCCGAAACCTACATGAGCAGCATGTTATATCTAAGCCCAAAAATGAAATCAGAATTTCAAAATTCGCGATATTTTTTTTTATTCTCTATAGTAAAAACTCACGTTACCAACAAAGTATCTATGGAGAGCGATAAAAAAAAACGCGAATTTTGAAATTCTGATTTCAGTTTCGGGCTAAGATATAACATGCTACACATGCTGGTTTCGGCTTAGTATACCCTTTTTGCAACACCCTGTATATGTACTACCTATGTAAGTTTAGTTTGTTAGAGAAAGGTCACGTGTTATACAATTGGTGCTGGTCTCATTGTTAGAACTTCATCATCACGACCCATTACGTCCCCACTGCTGGGGCACGGGTCTCCTTCCAATGAAGGAAGGGTTTAGGCCTAGTCCACCACGCTGGCCTAGTGCGGGTGGGTGGACCCCAACACAAGCAAGCTTGTGCTGAGAGAGTTGTCGGGTAAGTGGGCAACCCGACTGTCAGATGTTTTCAAGCCGCCCGAAGGCCTCTCGCTCACAAGCAATGAATAAGTTCCAATTACAAAATGCCGACACCAAAGGGCCAATACTCGTTATTTGTATACCTAAAATAATACAAAAAGGTTTTCACTTAAAGCGATCTCTGCCAGACAACCTTTGGATGCATAGACTAAGAGATTCAGACGGTGGTGTGTATTTTTTTTACTATGATTTCACTTATAATTTTGTATTTGATCAAAGTACCGTACCTACTTACCTCGATGTATGTCTGTATACTATGTAGCGATCTGCCTCAATAAAATTATATTCGGTGCCTGAGGTATATTTATTATTATGTAAGTACCTATAAATACACATTTATTCTACCCATGTCTGTTGCCAGGTAGACAAAACATTATTTTGGTCAAGGTTTTCTGGTTGGCTGGCAAATTTTAAGTCATATTTTTATTAATACGGTCAGATTTTGATTAATTCATTTTAAGAGCTTTTTTTGTGTAACCTCCTACGTAATAAATAATAGGAAGTTATTACGAAATGTACACGTAAAGCCCATGAGGAGTAACCGACTGGTTGTAAACCCGAATAAAACCCCGGCTCTTACCACGACCGAATGGTGACCTTCACTGCTATGCCGTAAGTCCCGGGTTTGATTCCCGGCTGGAATAGATATTTGTAATCGGGTCTTGGGTGTTAATATGTATTGTGTGTAAATATATTATCAGCTTCCCGATACCCATATTACAGGCTCTGCCTAGTTTGGGGCCGTATGGCCGTGTGTCAGATGTCCCCACATATTATTATTATATAGATACTATCGATATTTAGCTCTGAAATTACCTATTCTAATGAATGCTTTTGTTTAGTTTGGGAAGAGACTTAGTGCCAATTTCTCCATTGTCGGTTATCTAACCGACCAAGGATTGGTTCATCAACATACGTCATCTCCATATAAAATTCTTGACAGATGTGTCAAAAGTCATGCAACCACTAATACCTAGTTATGCTCTTACCGACTATGGAGAAATTGGCACTTAAACTACAATCTATCATTGATAGGCGACGGGCGAGTTCTGGTATATTGCAATACCATTTAATACAATTGCTACGGAACCTTTCCTGTAAAGTCTGTGTAGCTCTTGGCCGGGTTTTTTAAAGGTAACCCCGTGTAGGTGCGGGTGCAGCGAGAGAGCTGTTTATTAGCATTAGGCAGTTGTAAATCAGCGAGCGGGGTTTACTGCTATCGGCGCAGACTGAAGGTTAGGGGGCGATGCCCGCCGCGGCGATACACTGGGCCTGTAGAGTTTGGAAGGCGAGTAAGAGCTAGAGTTGGCAGAATTGAAATCAGACTCAGGCCCTGTTTCACAATGTCTGGTTAGTGGCTACCTGCCAGATAAAACACATGCTGTCACTCTCTGTAATTATTTTTTGACAGTGAATGTATTTTATCCCACGGGTAGTCACTAACCAGACATTGTGAAACAGGCCCTCAATGTTTTAATTCATCGTTTAGCCCGCGTTGTTCTTTGTGTCCCCTTTATGATCACCCAAGGAAAAAGGGGAGTGTTATAAGTTAAACGTGTCTGTGACCTGTGTGTATCTGATGTAGCGTAGCTCCAAAACGACTGAACCGTTTTAGTTTAGTCTTTTTTTATTATAATATAAGATACCATTGGTATTTATAAGTATCGTTTTTTCGTAGATGAACTTCAATATTTTACAACCGAATAAAATCCTTCAGAGGACGAATTTAATAGAAAGTAATTTAAATAACTCTCTTAGACTAAAGCATAGAAGGGACTATCCCTGACCCTGACTGGTCATACAGCCTCAACCTCGCTGAATAACCTCGACCGCGAAAGTTTCAGGATAAATACACTCGCGAGCAATGAAGAGTTTCCACAAATTGTCGTCATTTTAATGAAGCCAATATTTTTTTAACCGACTTCGAAAAGAGGAGGAGGTTCTCAATTCGTCTGTATGTAGGTATGTTTTTTTTAACATTTGATTTAGAATTTGATCAAAATATTTACGTTTTTAGTTGGAATTAGTCTGATGCGCTGTTAAAAGATAAAAGTAGTACCTACTTCAAAATTTCAAACGGCGTCATTAAGCTAGTCTTTTTCGATTAGGAGTAGGTATTTTTTGCTATTTTTACAGGAACTTTTTCATTCCTCGTGAGTTTATTCAGTTAGTCCAATGTACACCTACACACAATTTAGTTCAAGCTCGAAGCTAGATAACAGAGCTTTCCTTAATTGTACTTTTTCGAAATTAGGTCACAACTGCAATAGTAATAACAGTTTCACACAGGTAGAGTCTAGAATTCAGGGTTTAAGAGATTAGACTATATAGCCGGTCTGCGTAATGGCTTGGTTTAGGTAATTAGTGCACACTGCACAGAGTACGCCATGGAACTTGAATTTCAAATAATGTGAAAAGGTTTCTTTACCCGTGTTTCGAAAACATCCTAAAGAAACCTGCACCTAGATTTTAGATTGTAAGTAGACCCTGAGTGCATTGTACTCATTACAAAACGGCAAACCGTGTATAAAGTGAGTTCAAATGTATAGCAGCAAAAAAACTGGTATTTCTCTTGCGAGTCACTTCTAGACACTTGGGATGAGCACTTCATCTTCATACAAATAATACTGAATGCGATGCGTCCGTTGCGTGGCCGAAAGGTGGGCGCTTACCTGGGGGTGTCATGAGCATTATGTAATGTAGTTTCAAGACCGGTGCCGAAGGTTGAACGTCGCTTGTTTCAGTGCCTCGAGTCCGAGTTTTTTCACCTATCGAGAAGTGAAATCGAAAACGCAGATTTGTACGGTGCGGCTAGTACAGCTACTTACCGCTAGGTGGCGTGTCTCCCGCGCCATACAAATTTGCGTTTCGATTTCACTTCAGGATAGGTGAAAAAACTCGCACTCGAGGCACAGAAACGCGTTTGTTTCCAGAATAATGCGGTGCTTATGAGTTGCAAGGACTAATAATGTCTCTGGAAAAGGAAAACAAATGCTACATTATAAATGTAATTGCTTTATTCTCTTAATTTATGTCTTGATTCTCGCGTGGAGACTGCGGACAGGCGAGCGTACCTGCGGACTAATTATAATTTATATAACTCTCTTCCATCCAAAGGTTGTCTGGTAGAGATTGCTATAAGCAATAAGGCCGCCTTTTTGTACTGTTGTTATTTTTAAGTTTAATTTTGTATTGTTTCTGTTTTTTTTTGGTGCAAATAAAGAGGATTGTATTGTATTATATCAGTATAGTAGCAGTAAGCTTAAGTGGCAGTGGGCTGGTCACATCTGTCGAAGAACCGATGAGGTAAACGTGTTCTGGAGTGGAGGCCGTGACAAGGCAAACGTAGTGTGGGACGCCCTCCGGCTACCACTCCAGACTCCACTGGATGCGATCTTTAGCTCTCCGCATCCAATCATAACCAGCCACCTGTCGCAAGTCGTCACCCCATCTAGCCGGAGGGCGTCCCACACTACGTTTGCCTAGTCGCGGCCTCCAATCCAGACTTGTGATTAAGTACAAAGAAGCAGTTTTTATATAAAGGTTTTATGATAAAGTGATATTTTTCTTATTGGACAGTCTAATATCTTCTTCAGTCTGCGTGCAGTGGGCGCGTGCAGCGTCCGCGAATGGCGCAATCGGCCTCGCAGATTTTGCTCCGATATTGAATTATCTTAACTTCTTTAACTTTATTTTTTTTAACTGACTAAGGAGTATTGAATTTTATGTTTTTGACCCATATATTTGTTGTGTGCACTGTGATATTTTAAACACAGCTGATCAGAATTAAAATTTAGTACCTACTAAGGTGTAAATGAAGTAACATTGCACGGACATGATCAAAAATATTTCATGTCTCTCGCGAAAACTCTTAAAACAGAGTGAATCTCGCGAGAAAAAGCTTGTTTAGCATAAAATGTATGAAGTATAAATTTAGACCGTTGCTTGCAAGTACCTTGCATCGCATCGCTCTGCCCGCTTTTCAAAATGATGTCAAAATTTTATGATTTTAAAGTTGTAAATGTTATCAAGTTTACGAGTCGGTACCAGCATACGGCTGCGCTGAAACGACTGAAACTTTACGACCAACTAGAAGGACATATAAAGATTACTCACAAGATTGCTTATTGTTTTTATTTACAGTTTTCTGGTGAATTAGGTAATAAACTAAACGGAGATAAAACGTCAGCGAGCGGTTAGAACATGGAGGAAAGCATCGCCATGCAGGGATCAGGGTTCGAGTCCCGACCTTGGACTTGTTTATACAGGGTGTTGCAAAAAGGGTATACTAATCCGAAACCAGCATGTGCAGCATGTTATATCTAAGCCCGAAACTAAAATCAGAATTTCAAAATACGTGAAAAAAAAAACATTCTCTCCATATCAAAAAGTCACGTGACCAACTAAGTTTCTATGGAAAACCCTGTATAATCATCATCATCACAGTCCATTACGTCCTTACTGCTAGGGCACGAGTTTCTTCCAATGAAGCAAGGTTTTTAGGCCTAGTCCACCACGCTGGCCTAGTACGAGTTGATGCACCTCAACACATGCAATAGGATTGTTTTGTGCCGAAGAAGATACCTGGACGCAAGAGAGACCTTAGATTAAAAATATAATTAGATTAAATGGTCAAACTGTTAAACCATTTTAAGTTATTTTGCACTCCGTCTAGTTTAACTAGTTAACCTTACCAGTTTTAGGTAGGGTGTACCTACCCCTGTATAAAAAGGACATCTTACCTGGTATCTACCAGGTAATTGCGTATGCTTTCATCATCATCATCAGCCAATAATCATGCACTGCTGGACATAGGCCTCTCCCAAGGCCTTAGCAGGATTCAAACCTGTGTCCCGGAAGCAGGTTCGCTGCCAACAGGGTAAAACCTTATAGCAATGGACATAGACATTCAATAAAATAACAATGAGTACCTACAAAGTTTTTTTGGGCAACACAGGCAACTTAACCTAAACTAAATTGCCAAGTCTACAACTCGGGACTTGGATTCTAGTAATTAACGAAATATGTTTGAATTAGAATAATCAACGGTACTTGAATGGCGGTCGAATGGCGTAGTGGTTAGTGGCCCTGACTGCTATGCCGAAGGTCCCGGGTTCGATTCCCGGCTGGGGCAGATATTTGTTTAAAGACAGATATTTGTACTCGGGTCTTGGGTGTTGATATTTATATTTAATATCTATCTATCTATGTATTTGTGTAGATATATCAGCTGTCCGATACCCATAACACAGGCTCTGCCTAGCTTGGGGTCGGATGGCCGTGTGTGAGGTGTCCCCACATATTATTATTATTACATATTATTATATCAATTAGATGGTATGTCAGGGCACACTACAACCAAACGCCGCGACAAATATCAGCCCACTTTTACCACTGAGCTCTCATTTTGAATTAGTTCGGTTAGAAGATTTGTGACTTTATTCATTGGTACAGTGCGACAAACTTATCTGTTCCGGTGAGAGCGAACTAAATTGATCCATATCTCATTACTTACAAATTAATTGTATATTGATATAAATTAGATGCGTTTATTAAAACCGCAAGGGCAAATTACCACTACGGGTAAACTTAAAATCTTATAGAATGAAGAAATATTAGACATTTATGTGAGCTGTCACCGGAACAGATAAGTTTGTGGCACTGTACAATCGTTGTCATTAGGTTGAACTTAAAACGGTTTCACAGTTAAAAAAAAGTGGGTTGATTGAGTCTCATAAAATTATTGTCAATGGAAGCAAAAATATACTACTTGTCAAATCTAAACAAGATGTCCAATGAATTTAAAATTTAAGATTGCGTTTAAATAATCTGCCACACGCATCAAAAATGGTTTAGCAGAACGGCCCCCAGGTTGAGTCGGTATCGATTCAGGTCCTACTGCGGTCTTTGACTTCTCACCTCACATGTCTACATGCTGCCAGATTGTAAACCGGCTAGACGGTTTGTGAAACAGCCTGTTGATGCAAAAACGCTATTTGCTAAATCACTTTAATTTGTATGAAATGTAACGTAGTTATTCTGTCCAACTTCTGAACTAAAGGAAGTTTTCCTTGGGGACAATGTTTTGTAGTTGTAGACTTAATGAAGTAAACTTACTTACTTACTACATATAGTAAAACCTTTTTCAGCTTCAATATAACAGGTAATCGAACCCGGCAATAGCAAAGATAGAAATAGATATAGCATAAATAGACGGCCCAATGGCGTAGTGGTTAGTGGCCCTGACTGCTATGCCGAAGGTCCCGGGTTCGATTTCCGGCTGGGGCAGATATTTGTATAAAGACAGATATTTGTACTCGGGTCTTGGGTGTTGATATTTATATTTAATATGTATCTATCTATGTATTTGTGTAGATAATTATATCAGCTGTCCGATACCCATAACACAGGCTCTGCCTAGCTTGGGGTCGGATGGCCGTGTGTGATATGTCCCCACATATTATTATTATTATTATTATAAGGGTTCGTTCTAGGTAATCCTAACTAATATTATAAATGCGAAAGTAACTGTGTCTGTCTGTCTGTCTGTTACTCTTTCACGCCAAAACTACTGAACGGATTTGACTGAAATTTGGTATACAGATGAACATTTCCCGAAAGAGAGAGAAAAGTTTTCCCGTGGGAATACCGCGATAAAAAGTAGCATTTTTTATCGCGGTATTCCCACGGGAATTTTTTTTTAGGCGAAGCGAAGCTCTCGGGATCAGCTAGTTACTTATAAACTCCATGATGAGAAAGGTAATTATGTAAAACCTGAAACTGAAGCTGATTTTTTTACACTTATTTCAAATTACGATGGTCAATAAGGGTTGTAAACGGTTAATAACATGGAATATTGATCCCAAGTTACAGGAAAGGATCACCTAGTTGGGGTTTCAATGACTCTCCAGGTTTTCACTGTATAAATAAGCCAACAATGAAACTGTAAATTACCTTATTTACTTATTGCGATTTTTTATATTTTTAACCGAATTCATATTATTATTGGTAAGTATGCACCCTCTTAAATAACCTTAACTAGAGGTCATTCGTAGATTAATTTGATTTACATAATTAATAAAAACATAAAAATGATACGTCCTATACCTAGTATTTACTCTCAGTACTTATAGGTATGTATTCCCAAACAGATGATCTACGACTTAGTATCGACTTACTCTACTTTCATAACCAAAATTCTAGAGATGCTAGAGTCCCAGCTATCCCCAGCCATACACAAAACATCTATCATCTTAGATCATTCGTTAAAACACACATAGTAAATGACGTAAGTCCTTCTGATATTTAGGTCTCATAATCCCGAAACTTCAAATCGAAACTTACTTCCCGCGTCTTGAGCTTTTACGATCGCAGATTTCACCATCGTCTCTCCAAAAACTTAATTCTAGCTCCGCAATGCTTCCACGAAAACACCTAAAAGAACCTTTAAGAGCTTAGCCTCGAGATGAGCCATAATTTGATACTACTATTATCTTGAACATTAAACAACCATATATTTATTATAACCATAAATCAGTCTACACGCGGAGGTGATGCACCGACCCAAAGTGCACTGCACCGGACTTTAGTCCACAAGCGAAACTCACCTTTAAAACAATGACATAAAGCTCAAAATCAAGTACAGACAGCAATGATGTGCGTCATTACGCATCAGAGCACCTCTCCAACTCGAATTTCGATTATAAACTGTAACGCGAATCCTTAAGATGCATATTTAATTGGCGATAAAATTCAGCCACAGATTTTACGGCCCCAAATCCTGCGATCGCTTTTAAAGCTTAAGCTGGTGGATTAGAGTGTAGTTTGGAGTGAAAGTTGGGTGGACTTGAGAGGTTTAGCTTCTGATGTATGTGAAAATTGACCTCAGCAAGACTGTTCTAGCAAATATTTGCTTGACAGACGCGCGCGGACAAAACTCTACAGATAGATTAGGAAGTTTATGTTCAGTTTTGGTTACTGCAACGGTGGGAAATGGTCCAGTTTTTATAATGATAACCGATAGAATCACAGGTTACCTACCTACAATTTATTCAGTAAAAAATCGGGCTGCAGAGAGCATACAGACTTCATCATCATCATCAGCCTATAGCAGTCAACTGCTGGACGTAGGCCTCTCCCAAAGCATGCCACTGGATGCGATCTTTAGCTTTCCAGACTTCATGTTTATTCACAAATTGATAGTCTATTTTCCATATTTCTTAAGTTTGTAAGTAGTTATTTTCCCGAGTACTGTATCCGAAATGGTACCTAGACTCCAATACAGTAGCAATATTTCAATGCTAGTTACATAAATATGTTACTAAACTTATAGCATCCATGAAAGCGAAATAAACTTGGGAAAAAAGGTTATCATCGTTTCAAATTCAAATTCAAATTCAAATTTATTTATTTCATATAACATAACATAACAACAAAACAGAACATAAAATTAGAAATAAAATAAGTAAGTAGGTACGGTACACAAACAAAATACTTATATATGTGGTTATACAGTTACAGTTTTGTTATGTCAAGTGCGTTCTTGTACAAATGACGACAATTAGTTTGATCCTCACACTAGGCGTACCCGTATCGTGAGGATCAGGTACACGAGGTAACAGTTTTGGTCGGAACACGCGCTTAAACTAAAGTTAATACTAAATTATATAATAATACATACATTTACAATTATATATGAAATGTGATGATTTATGTGTGTTAAGGAACTAGGTACTTATTAGAAACTGTGTTTGTAGTTATAATACTTTAAATTATAGATTTTCTGACTAATACGTAAAATTAAGATTTTTCTATTGGAGCCGTAAAAACAATTCTTCAGTCTGACTGTAGGTAAGGTTTAGGAGCCAGTTACTTAGTTTCTTTTTAGCATCTCTTAAAGTACAGGATTTTATATCGCAGAGCTTACTAATTTTATTGTACAAAAATGCGGAAATAAAAGGATCAAAGCGTTGTGCGAAATAAGTTTTAACCAACGGTACCGCTATTTTGAAATTTCTGCTATTCATCATGTGATGGTACTTATCTGATCGAAGTACGGTCCCATGTGTGGATACTGTGCTTTTTAGGATAAAAAGTTTACGTATGCTAAGGACGCTCGCTTCTCTGTACAGATCAGTGGTTGGATACCTATGTGGCTTCCTGAACATTGTTTTGAGGACAGCTCTCTGCGCTCTTTCAACTTGAATCATAGTTGTCTTGGCTGCGTTACCCCAACACGAAATACAATATGTCAGCAAGGAATGGCATAATGCATAATACACCATTTTCATCACATCATTGGAAGCCGCATTACGAAGGTTACGGAAGATGTAAATGCATTTGCGAACTTGACCAGACAGTTTAGTTATGTGGTGTTTGAATGTGAGTTTACTGTCGATCATTACGCCTAAGTATCGAATGACATCACACCGGGCTATTGCAGAGCAGTCACATTCAGAGGCACTATTAGAACATGTGTGGATCTTGATGCTTGCCAATTCGGGACCTGGTGCAGATGCGTCGGAAATGTGAAAGAAAATGAATTTCGTTTTCTTAACATTTAGTGTTAATAGGTTCCTTTGAAGCCACGATGCCACTTCAACCATTCCCGCTTCGGCTGCCAAGTGAACCTGTTCCCAGCTGTTTGCATGATAAAGCAAGACTGTATCATCAGCATAACAGATTATTTCAGCGTTACCCAGGGTAAGTTTGTGGATATCATTCATGTAGATTAAGAAGAGTGTTGGTCCTAAAATACTTCCCTGGGGAACACCAAAACGTACTGGTCTTTCACTGCTTTTATATTGACTGATTCTGAGACACTGCCTCCGTTCCATTAGGTAGCTTTTGAACCAGTTTAATCCTATGCCTCTGATACCCATAGCTTCGAGTTTTTTGAGAAGTAAAGTAGTGGAGACAGTGTGGAAAGCCTTAGCAAGATCTAAGAAAACTCCTAGACACTTACTGCTTTTGTCCATTCTAGATGTTACGGAAGATATAAGCAAATTGACCGCGTCTTCGGTGGATTTTCCCTGTCTGAACCCAAACTGCCTATCGGAAATTAGCCCTTGCGTCTCCAAGTACTTGACTAGTCGTTTGTTGACCACTTTTTCAAGTAGTTTAGAAAAAATACTCAGAAGCGATATCGGTCGATAGTTTTCTGGACAGTCTTTGGGGCCGTCCTTGTGAATAGGGCAGACTGATGCAATTTTCCAACTATCGGGAAAAACACCGGACGAGATGCTCATGTTGAAAATTGCTGTTAAAGGAACCACGATACTGGATGATATTTGTTTAATAAGGTAACCATTCAATTCATCTACTCCTGGTGCCTTATCGTTTTGCAGGTTTTTGATGAAAAACTCGACTTCTACGACATCTGTAGGATCGATAAACAGGGAGTGCAACTGCGAGCTACCCACTTCCGATGTCGCTGCCAAAGCTTCTTCGTTTGTTTCACTTTGCCTGAGAATGCGGTCAGCAAGACTCTCCCCAATGCTAGAGAAGTAACGGTTACATTCTTCAACTGACTTCTGTGGGTCGCTAGCATGGGTTAACAGGTCTGTAGTGTTTGATTTCGAATTTCTAATTTGACAAATGTCCTTAACAACTTTCCACAGTTTTTTTGAGTTTCCTTGATAGTCTCTTAGTTGTTGCTCTTCATATTTGGTTTTAAGATTAGTTAAAAGGTTTTTACATAAATTACGGTAGCGTAGGTAAACTAACTTAAGCATATCGTCTTTAGGGTTCTTCCTGGATTTCATATGCAGTTTGTCTCGATGCTTGATGCATCTTATTAATCCAGGGGTAATCCAAGGTTTCAAGTTGAAATTGGACCTACTAATTGAAATTTCTTTTGTGTGTTTGTTTATGATTGCCTTGAGCTGTTTATTAAAATAAATCACAGCCGTGTTAACATCGGTAGCATTCATGACATCAGACCAATCAACGGTTGCTAAGTCTAACTTTTATTTTTATTTCTATAATACATACTAAATAAGTTTTTATTTTCCACCCTGTACATTATTTTCATAACTAATCGTCCAAGGCAAACTTGGCATTTGCTTTAGATAAATTATTTGTCTTATTTAGAAATCAATCATGTTGCATTACATAATTCCCTTATCTTATGGGATCATAGTGAACCATATCATAATTCATGATCATGACTCATGACTCACAAGTCATTACTCAATCTTTAAAACGCTGTACGTATTCGAACCTGTGACCCTTTGTGAGAAGCTAGCAAGTTACTCGCTCAGCTACCGCGGCTTACCTCTAGATCCATAGTTATCAAAGTATATTACTATACAGGTGGACGTTTATAAGTGCCCTTCTTGTTGCTAGGTGAATGTACCTCCCAACACACTAAGTAACTTTCATTATGAGACCAAACCTGAAATCCTGAAAAAACAACCACCGCTTTTCAAGAAATTTTTCGTTGACTGTATATTTACTTTGCAACAGCTGTTTGTTTCGCAAGTTCAGAGGTGCTCCCAAAATGAAAGTTTCAGTACGTCGGGAGCATTCACCTGCCAACAGGAATATCACTGATAATATCTCACCCTGTATGATTTGCAAAATGTACTAATCGAGTTAAAGGTGATAGAGTCCGCGAGGCAGACGGACGGGCACGGGTCAACGAACCAGGGGGTCACTCTATTATGACAAAGAACTAGTTTCGAGCGGTGGTGGCGTAATGGATAAAGCCTCGTCCTCTCAATCGAGAGGCCGTGGGTTCAAATCCTGGCCTGTACCAATGAATTCTTTCAATTGTGTTTTCCAATTAAAGAGTTTAAGTACAATAATGATAATGATTTTATCCCGGAATTCCCACGGGAAAACTTTTTAAGGCGAAGCGAAGCTCGCGGGAACAGCTATTAGAATATATCTTTATTGAACACCACAAATTAAAACATACAAAGAGAACTTATAAACTAGGAACAATGAACAATAGGCGGCCTTATCGCTAAGAGCGATAGGATACTGTATTTATTATGAAGTTTACATTATTGTCCTGCCCCTGAAAATTCCATGAAAAAATACAAAACTTTGGTTATATGTATTTGAAAATTACTTATTATGGTCTAATCCCTTATTATCATCACGACCCATCACGTCTCCACTTCTGGGGCACGGGTCTTCTTCTAATGAAGGAAGGGTTTAGGCCTAGTCCACCACGCTGGCCTAGTGCGGGTTAGTTCCCTTATTATAGCAAGAATTAATCCACTTTTTACATTTATTTAAGTACGAGTACTAACGAAAAACTATGTAGAAAGAAAAACCGAGTCAAGGATTTATGCACCGAAGCACTTATTCTTTATCCCCCGCGATAAATTAGAGAAAGCATATTTAACAATTTCCGTAAAAAACAAAGGAGGCCATCAAACGAAAGTGTTTCCCCTCCTTTGATGGACGGAAAATAAAAAGCTTACATTTCAGAACCACTTCAAGCACACAGGATATGGAGAAAATCTCTAGGGAATAATACATTTTGCCGAAAAAAAATACTGGGTGTTCTTTTTATCAGTAAGTATTTTCTTTCCACTGCCAGGTCAATCTAACCGTCATACTGAACCTCTAGTACGGCTTTTCTTCTATTAATAATTTTCATGAAAGTTTCTGCTAGAGGCGCCATTTTGTATGCGAGAAAACGTAAACTTTTATAGTTTTAGACAAACAATCAAACACGTACTAGATGTACTGGGCTGTGTATGTATGCTAACTGTAATATCTCAGCTAGGACATGAAACTAAACGACGGTAGCTAAGGCGGTAGTGAAGCTGCTTCCGAAGCTTGGGGCCGCGGGTTCAAATCCCGCCCAGTGACATCATTAATTTGTGTGATGGACACTTGTGTTTGCCTGTGTCTGGTTGTCGTTTTTATATTTAATATGTATCTATCGATGTATTTGTGTAGATATTTTATTATATGCTCTGACTCGTTTGGGTTCGGATGGCCGTGTGTGAGATAGAATAGAATAGATTAGAATACTCTTTATTTTGCACCATTAAAGAAAACATTCCAATTTCACAACTTATATATAAAATAGTACAAAAAAGGCGGTCTTATTGCTTAAATCAATTTCTACCAGACAACCCTTGGATATATCTTTTTTTATAACCACTCTTCCGTCAATTGACACTTCCAATTATTCCGTTGTCCGTATCGCCCAAAGACGAAGCTGGGGATCGGAGCCCGCTTATCGCTAGTTTAATCAGCACTGCCCACCGCCCGCGGCGCTGCTCGCCTTTGACCAGAGTAAACGGACAGGCCACTGGCTTTTATAGCTCCTGTGAAATGTACTGGCGATATTTGCTTTAAAGACAGTCAGTTGTTTTTGAGGAGAGATGGAAATGAATAGATTTGTCGTGGCACCCTTAAGTATTAAGTACTTGTAGTTTTAAAATTACTTGAGTTAACTAAAGCCGACAATGATATAGCAAAAAAATAGATCTAAGAAATTATTGATAACTTATCAGGCTACAAAAATTCAATCTTCTATTAATTTTGTATAAACTATATTCCAGTAAGTCAAAATGGGTCTATTATATTGTGTATGTCTCTCTGTGTGTGTAGCAAAAACTGTGTAAATTTAAGTTTCGATAGACAGTGGTGTGAAACTCATAACAGCCCACTTTTACACCGGGGGCCAGAAAGGATTTTATAGCCACATAAAAGGCACAGCTCTGTACAAAGCATAAAAATGCTAAAAACGTGATTTCACTCGAGAATAACCTTTAATAAAACGGAGTTTGTTAGGTTTAGGTTAGGTTTTTATAGACTTTGGAAAGGTATACCTTACCTTTTCTACCTGACTACGTTTGCCAAGTATGACTAGGGGGTCTCCCCCCTTTTTAGTATTTTGAAGTCGTATGGAATTTTATACATACCTCATGTTGGGTACCTGAAGCCCGGGTGAAATTAGTAGTAGGACACCTAACATTATTAAAATAGCAGGGTGTTGGTCGTATTTAACTTGTTAGTTTACATCTAGGTATGTAGTGTTAATGAGTTACTAATCATATTATTTATCTCACCATTTAACACCGAAACAAAATAGGTGAGTACATAATAAAACACATAATGTAATATGATGTAAAATAGCATAAAACTCAATTCATAACTATTTTACGAGCTCCACATAGTATTTATCGACTCACAATACAGCACGCGGCAATAAATATTACAACATCAATTGTACAAAACAGAAACTCAATGGGAGGTCATAAAATTAATCAAATCAATTCAATTCATTCGCTTTGACTGAATTCTGAACAGATGGGCAGCGTGACACATCGTGATGAAACGGATGATTTGTTTTCGATTACATACACATAAAATAAATACTCACTATTGCATTCGCTCGTGTTATGTACTTACTCGTAAGTATATAAGGGTGATTAGGTTATAATTCTCGAGTAAATAATAGTTGTCTCATGGCCTTACGTACACATTACACAACCCATCACGTCCCTACTGCTGGGGCACGGGTTTCCTTGCAATGAAGGAAGGGTTTAGGCCTAGTTAGCCGCTGGCCTAGTCGGCCTAGTGCGGGTTGGTGAACCCAAACACAAGCAAGCTTGTGCTGAGAGAGTTGTCGGGTAAGTGGGCAACCCGACTGTCAGATGTTTTCAAGCTGCTCGAAGGCCTCTTGGCTAAAGGACTGCTGCCGAAACAGCAATGACCTTAACTAGTAATAATTAACAGATTCTAAAAGCTTGTAGGTGCAGTGTACAGACAGCCACATTAATCAATAGGTTCACAGGTAGGTACAGTCCGCTCCATTGAACTATGCTTGAGGGTTACTCTATACTGACTAAAACAAACGAAATATAGCTGTTGTGTAATCGGAAAATTTACAACAACGAGATAGAGTCGTAGCTCGCGCAGCTGCGCTACGAAACTAGTCTTTACATACATATTATGCACTCACAAATGTAATCCCCGAAGGGGTAGTCAGAGGTGGCTCACAAGCGAGCCACCCACATTTCGCAGCACATTTGTACTCACGTGATAGGTTGCGAACCATATAGTGGTTTTGGGATTTATAAGATTAGATTTGTGAGTGCATAAACTAGTACAATGCACTTAGGATATACACATCTAGAATCTAGATGTGCAGGTTTCCTCACGATGTTTTCCATCACCGTAAGAGCACGTGGTATTATGTAGCCTATGTTCTTTCTCAGGGTCTAGATCATATGTATACCAAATTTCATTCAAATCCGTCCAGTAGTTTTGCCGTGAAAGAGTAACAGACAGACAGACAGACAGACAGACAGACAGACAGACAGACAGACAGACAGACAGACAGACACAGTTACTTTCGCATTTATAATATTATATATAGTTAGGATTAGGATTCTATTCTACATACTTACGGTCACGACTGTAATCCCTGAAAAAGGGTAGGTAAAGGTGATACGCAAGCAAGCCACCCGCTGTTCACTGTTTATTTATACCCACGACGGGGTAGGTTGCAAACCGTGTCACCGTTTTTGAATGAACCTGTCCTCCTTTTTTCAAAATCGGCAAAAAAATATACATTTTAACCGCTCATAAACTATTCAAATATTGTTTATTTCTTTATCAAACTTATGACTAGTTACATACAAGGTTGGAACCACCTAGTAAGCATAAAAATACTTGTGACAGGTGGTCCCGCTCTTTTCATAGCATAAACTACCTACCTACTTTGACAAATTAACAGAAATAATAAGCCAAAGAAACCATAACATCTTACTCAGAGCAAAATCTGAGTAACAAATCTACACGCAATCAAAATTACATAAGTTTAAGTTAGTGTTGAGAAATGGATGATATAATTATATTAGTTGTCGATATGATAGCTGAAATGGTATAAAGTAACAGGAATTTATAGTATTTGAAGTAAATAAAAACATAGATTCATGAAAGAGTTATACGTTTAGTTATTTGATGGCCTAAACATGTGTGTATCGGTTGTGTATTTTTTGTGGTAAGGTTTTATTGTTTAACCATCAATGGACGTTTGATTTCAAATGATATTCCAAACAATACAAAGTAGCTAAAACTCGCAATTATAAACCTACTCACAATTATAACACCCCTCTTTTTCATCGGGGTAGCTAGCTAGAGCTATACTATCGATATTTCTTGTAATGTACTATATTATCGACATCACTAGTCAAGCCTCGTCTACGCAAAGTACACAAGTTAAATTTATTACTTAGCTACTCACTATTTTCGACGCAACATCTGATATTAAGTTACACTCAACTTAATGAAATTTATTACAAGCTAAGCTGAACTTAATAAATCAATCTCGACCGTTGTTAGCTCGCGTGGAGATTTTAAACTGAGATTTTGTTGAAAAAGACATCTCGTTAGGTTCTCGTTGTGTTTGCAGGCAGGGGTCCGCAACTATGTGGTATTTAGATTAACAATATGCTAACAAGATGGAGTGTCACATACAAAAATAAGTCAAGAAAACTGTCCGCATTTTGTCTACTGTCAAACTGTTTTAAGTTCGACCATTGTAACAATGAATGTCACAAATCTTTTTTTTGCACCTATCACTCCATTTAATAAAACATATATTGGTATAAAAATATGCTTAGTTCCCTGTGCGTTTGCCAATAGTTACGTTTATTTTGATTATTTAGACGCTTTACGCTTGGCTAGAAATATTCGCTTACAGCACCAATAGTTGGCAGTCCCTGGCAGTAAAAGCTAAAGAAATATGAGTTTACGCATTAGGCTTATGCGTTTGTGAACCAAATAGGTCTTGCAAAGGTTGCAACACTCTCGGCCAGTCCACTCTACTATATTCTGTGAGATAATTATTGTTATTTAAGAGCCTCCAGATGTTATGTTTCAAAATATGTTATAGACAATGTATTATATACAAGTAAGTAGGTATATTCTAGTGTTTATAGGTATTTTAACAAATTATGTTTTTCCTCTCAGTCTATCGCACTACCTATCACTTTCTCCACAACACTCAAGGTTAGCTGGAAGTAGGCTTTCGTTTTTCTCGACCAAATTAACAACCAAAATTTTAATGGTTTGTTTTAAATGCCAAATCATTTGTTTTTCTTAATTGTAAATTAAACAATAACAAAGGTATTAAATAAACTAACAGTTTGAAAATAATATTATTATGACATATAATTAAAATAGAAAATTAATTCATTCAACGATTTATCGCTCAACCTACTTCTTATTTTGGTTTTTTTATATGCGTTAGTAATTTTATAAAAAATAAACGCGGACACAAAACGGGGACATAAAAAAAATATGACAGGCGTCACATTAGCGTTAGCTTTTACATACTCTTTGGTCACATAATGTAAAAGCCGATCAATTGTTTGGTTTTAGGCAGCGTTCCCACTACGCCGGACCGGCAGATCTGCCGCGCCGGTAAATCTGCCGGAAGAGCTAGTGGCTGTACAATTTATATGAAGCTATTCACATTATCCCGGGTCCGGCATTTTTGCCGAGCCCGGCATTTCTACCGAACGTTTTGTCACTACGAATTGCCGGTAGAACGACCGGGCCCGGAGTAATGTGAACGAGTTTGTGCCGGTATCTGTCCCCCGCTCGCCCCGCTCGTGCTCCCCTCGCCCCTGGATGTTAAATGAAAAGAATGGAAAATCTTTCCCGTAAAATAGGGTGTACCCAATGTTTTCTTTTATTTTGCCTTCTATTAAGATACCACCACAACACAACAATTTCGTCGTCCATTGTGCGCGCAGGTCCAAATTCAACTGAGGACTGTCTGAATTTCTTCCGGGATCCGATGTAATGTGAACACTCTGTCCGGTGTCCGGTTTTCGGCAGATCTGCCGGTCCGGCGTAGTGGGAACGCTGCCTTAGGTAGGCGGTAGGACCAATAGATAAATAAAGATGCAAATATTGAATGAGGAAGAGGTGAAATAAGGTGATGTAGACGAGTAATTTATCTTTGCAATGCAGCTGCGCGAAAATACACGTATGATTTTCCAATAATTTACAACAAAACCGAGTTTCTGATCGTAGACGACAAGCCTGCCGATATTATTTTTTTTGTTTAAGGTAGGAGAAACAGATTAATAAAGATGAAAATATAGCATAGAATTGATTAAAAATCAAACCCGGGAATTCCCGGGAATCCTATTTTTTTCCCGGTTTCGGGAAGGAAACCCTAGCTGGAAGAGAATGCTATTAGCATTAAGTTCGCTTATGTACATATTTATTATTGTGCAATAAAGACTTTAATAATAATAATAATGTTTGGTTAAGTATAATGATAAAATTGGGAAGCTGTTTTTGAATAATTGGTAGAAAAAATGGTAGTGAACGAAAGGAGTCTATCCGATTGACGAATTAACTGAACTTTATACAGGGTGTGTTAACTCGAAAGTGCAGACTCATAACCATGACGGCATAGTAAGCAGATACAAATAAATCAGTAGGTAAGTATCTAAATTTATGTCGTCAAAATAATAGTATTATGAACAATTTGACGAAATAAATATAAAATGAGAGTGGAGGCCAAACTTGATTACGATGAAAATTGTTCTTGGGCAATACGTACAGTCACACACACAAAACTTAAGGAGCGTTGTGTATATGCCTGTTTCGTTATTTAACTGCTAGGTATAACAATATATAACAGTTTATATTAATATGAAATGAAATGAAATCGTTTATTTTTAGAATTTTGCAATTACTTGTCAAAAGTCATAATATTACTCTACCACCATTTCACAAAGGGGAGGAAAGAAATGGCGAAAGAAACTATTGATGATTCTTCCCCTTACATTTATAGGTACTTTCTACTTAATAAAAATGCCATTATATATAAATGATAGTTTACTCGTAGCTCGATAAGTACTTACAAAATAAAATTTAAATAACTTTTCATCGGGCCTGTCCAGTCTGGTAATAAAACCAATGTAAGATGGAATAATTTAAATTAAACATAATGACGATCATCAGACGTGATTACCGTTGATATATCTGAATGAATTATTGTCGCAGTCATTAAGTAGGTACATAAGTAAGTAACTTATTTATTACGATATGGCTTTGAAACTTATAAATTACTAGCTGTTCGCGCGAACTTCGCTTCGCCTTAAAAAGTTTTCCCGTGGGAATTCCGGGATAAAATGTAGCCTATGTTCTTTCTCAGGGTCTAGACACTCTAGACCCTATTGTATACCAAATTTCATTCAAATCCGTTCAGAAGTTTTGGCGTGAAAGAGTAACAGACAGACAGACAGACACAGTTACTTTCGCATTTATAATATTAGTTAGGATTAGGATTTGGATTATTATTCATTGATAAAATTGTTTAATCATAAGAAACTTGTCAGAACTGGTCAGGTACGGCGCCAACTACTTTTTTAAATTATTCTGATTAGATTCATTTAAATAAATGTGTTGTATAGGCTATTTTATTGAGACTTCCGTGGTTTTTCCGGCTACAGGCAGATATTGAGGCGCCACTTTAAATTCTATAAAAATCGTATAACTTTTAGTTGAATTTATTGCTCTAAAATTCTTTAAATTAAACACATATACATACATTTATAAAGACTAATAAAATCAAAAATCCCGAATTCTAAATTATTATTAAAAATTAAGCTAGGAAACACAATGAAGACTTTGTTGTACAAAGCATAAAAAGATTATTAAGTACCTATATTAATATTCATAGTAGTACTTATAAAATATTCTAAAACCTATATTCTATCTATCTACTCGTACGAGCCCCTACGAAAGAGCCCCTTATCCGAACGGAGAGCAGTATATAAAAATTGACGTTCATCAGAAAAAAATATATTTATACGATGAATGACTTTATCCTATATTAAAAATGTGGAGAAAAAAAATATCCATCAATTGGTTTTAAATTTTAAAGAAAGCATTGTCCCGAAGGTGTTGTGTAGAATTCATTAAACATTTGTTTGTTCTTAGAGTTAAATATTCCCTTAGTTAAATTTTTACCCATTTTGTAAGGTCTATGAATACGGTCTTAGCATTTTATTTCAACCATACCTGGCTACTTTCCGTAGGTCTAGGATAGGTTTGTTAGATTGTCGAAAACTATAAAAGTTTCAGTTTTCTCGCATACAAACTGGCGCCTCTAGCTGAAACTATCATGAAACTTTTGATAGATAATGTATGCAGGTGACAGAAGAAAACCAAAACTTTTTTCGTTTATGTAAATTGCAAAACCCGTACTAGAGGCCCAGTTTAAGTATATAAACCGTGCATGTAAATAGACACACATCACGCAATGACTGTTCGTAAGCTTTCACTTGCATCAGAATCAGAACCAACTCGTAAAATGACAATTAAATTGATGGATATCCATCAGAAATCGCTTGCATTCTGGCTGTAAAACATCGTTTATTACCGGCGAAATGCGACTGCACTGGAATACTAATATTTAACTGGCTTTTGAGAATCGGTTAAATTTTGTAGAGGTATAAATATAACGAAAATCGTAATTTCGCAATAATAACGGCCTCGCGTTTGATCATTAATTCGTTATGCATAAACCTATGTTTTGAAACCTATTTTCAGAAGTTTATTATTTGATGAAAATTAGTTCACTTCTTCAAGAGTTTTCACGGGACACGATCAATTCCAAACGAGTCACTTCAATGGAATATTACTGAATAAAGCTAACTGGGCATATTAAATTGTCTTACAAAGAATTCCAAACTTAAAACCCCTTGCACTCCATGGGATCACTCTAGTTTAAGAAAAGCGAACTTTCTGAATGCTGCTAAGGCGACTACGACTCTCATTGTACATATTCAACCTAGATTGCACGACAGATTTCGTTCATTTGTTTTTGTGAAGCTAGTCTAACCCTCCAGTACAGACACGGCAATCTCGGTATCAACTAACTCAATTATGGCATACCAACGCGCCCTAGCCGTCCAATAACACAAGGCAACGCCGCGCGACGCCGCTAGCTCCATTTGCAGTCGAAATGCCGATAGTCCGGGGAAAAAGACGCCCACATACAACGGAAAGGGTAAATATTTGCCAAAGAAACAATATTATTTTGGACCGGCACGAGAGTCTTCAATTTGTAGTCGATATGGGTCTGGACGGCAAAGAGTAGCTAGGGCAGACAAGACTTTTCTTCTCTTATTATAAAACGAAGACCAAAGAGACGAGTAGTTCTGTTTTATAGTGTATGTAAGCTCTGGGCTATAATCGCATTTCAACCAGTACTATCAATAGTCTACGTTTTATAATAAAGGGGTTCGATTCTTCCCGAAAATTTGCCGGTAAGAGATCGGCGGATTAGATTTTGAATGTCTTCTTATTCTAATAACTGTTCTAGTAAGGTAAATTTTGTCTGTTACTTTAAAATAATGGCGTTGTATATTTGCCATTTAGGTACCAACATTTTGGCGTCTGGGCCTCAAGATGATGATGAAATCCTGTTATCCCTCATCAGGGACATAGGGCTCGAAGAAAGGATCTCCACTTCTCCCGATCCTGCGCGGCAGCTTCCAGATAAGATAATATTATACATTTACTTAAGTATTCTTTGAATTTAATATAATTATAGTAAAATACGCGCAGATGAACTAAAATATTTATATGGTGATAGTGCAAACATCTAAATGAAATCTAGTATTATTTTGCCATATCTACCGTTACTCACATCTGCATTTATTGGTATGTTATCTTTGACACCTATTTTATCTACAATTCTGCCCACGTACGGCACCGTCCGACCACCGTAAGCTCAGTTAGACCGATGCATAAAAACTAACCTATGCTTTCGAGCTCGACATTCAAATGGACGGAGAAACTAGCTACCTTACCTAGGTACACGTCTACACCTTAGAATTACTTTGATGATTTTTACGCCTAAAACAATTCAAAAAAAAATTCAGCCGTTTGGGAGCTTCGCAACCACAGACAGATACACGCGAGACTCTACTCATAACACGCTTATTTGCCATCGGGGGTTAAAATCGTTTAACCAATAATACGGCATTTAACAACTGCATTCACTGCAGTGAACTACAACAGGTGGAGTCAGTTTCATAGTAATTATACATGAAAATGGCCGGTTAGGTCTTATTATAGGGCACCTAGAATACCTAGACAGGGTAAGGGGTGGAGGCTAGTGATACTGGGGCTAAGTTAATAAAAAATTAAAAGAAATTGATAGCTCGGAAGAGGTTGATTGTGCTTGCACGAAGCTTTTGAAACCAATTGTGATGGGTTTGTTGTGGTTTTCATGAGTTTTGTCTGTGTGTATGTGCTCGTATGTGTCTGTGATATTGTAAATGTTAGGTAGGTATTCAAAACCTAAGCAGTTAGATCAATTTCCATAATGTTTTCGGCTTACCACTTTTGCAGCTATTGAGCATAGCTTTGTTTCATTAAAATCTGTATTAATTTCAGCACTTTTCATTTGAAGACACAGCAGTCATAAAATTAAATATTACTGGAACAAAAAATTTTTCGTTTTAACGTTGTTAAATTTAAATTTTGTGCCTTCAGAATCGCTTCCGTTTGATAAATATAAAAATTCCATATCCTGAGGCATTCGATGACCAATATAGGCATGATAAATACTCACCTAGTTAATTAATGAGAGCACTGTGAGAGTCCTACGTATCACTAGTTTTATTAGTAGGTAAGCAATAGGAAAAAAACTGTTGTATTCCAATCGATATTGATACTAGGAATAAGTAGAAAATGTAAAAGTAAAAGATTACGAGTGACGTATCAAACTTCTTTCAACAAAGACTGCCAATTTTGATCTTTTGTCGCATTTTTTTATCACGGGGTCACGAAAAGAAAAATATCATGTAGGTATGTATTGTAAAAAAACTTACTTAAATAAGCGATGGCATTAAATGGAGCGTCATACATTCTTATATTTATTTAATTCTTTATTGCACAAATATAAAAAAATAAATATACAAAAGGAGGGCTTAATGCTAAGAGCATTTTCTATACCAGCCAACCTACAGGAGGTACAGAAACACTAGTAAAAGTTGTGCAAAAAGAAAAAAAAAAGTATGGAGGAGGAAAGAATTAAAAATAATAATCATTTATACCTACATGTATATAAAAAATATATACATATAATAATGTAATATATTAATACATCTCTCCAAGTAAAGTACAGTTAACTACAGGTTTTAATTTATTCAGATCTTAGCCGAATTGCTCAGAGTACATAATGAAAATTTACGAGGTCGAACCGAGCAGCAAGAAGGATTTTTCAGAGAAAAAATCCCCGGATTTATACATTATGTAGCAATGATTCTCGGCCAACGTATAAACTATTTACGGCTTCAGTTATTTTCAGGTTAAATTTAATACCAATAAAACGATCCCGATTTTATGCTCGATGGAAGTTAAGGAATATTTAAAACGAGATGGGTCTTTACATTGCATTTTTGTTGGAGACTATAAATAAAATTGTAATAATTATTATATTCATAGGTATTTAAAGCTTTTGCAATAAATTTTAGGGCCAGTTTTTTGGGTCCAGTGGTTTGTGGTCTACCTTAACCATTAGTCAGGTCATCCAGCCAGATATTGTGAAACAGGCCCTACCTCAAACTTAACAGTGTTTTGGTTTTTACGTGCTATTTCACTCTTCTGGACTCCACGAAGTAGAAAAGGCTATCCTTTTACCCTTGCCCTTGTCAGAAACGTCGATAATGCCGAGCCCATGTTTGAAGTGAAGACAGCTATGCCTAAATACGGATGTTGGTGAGGAAACATATTTTAAGGCCGCTGCTAAGGTGTGTTAGAGAAGTAAATGCCACAGACATGAGCGTTTAGGGTGAGGCCACACGAGCCTAATTTTGTTAGTTGTGCGCGGCAGAAAAATGTGCGCGGGGACGAGGGGGGCGGGGAAGTTACTCACTATTGCTCATATTTGTCATTTATTTTATATATTTTTTCGATGTACAATAAGTAAGGGGAGCGGTGGTAGCTCAGTGGGGAGCGGTGGTAGCTCAGTCGGGTAAGCGCCCGCTTCTCAAGCAAGAGATGCGGGTTCGAATCCCGGCGCTGACATGTACCAATGAGTTCTTTTAACTTAAGTACAATGTATACCATCGCTCTTACGGTGAAGGAAAACATCGTGAGGAAACCTGCATATCTAGATTTAGCACATCTAGATATGTGAACCCACCAACCCGCAGTGGACCAGCGTGGTGGGAAATGGTCCAAGCTTAGGAAGGCAGTTTAGACCTTGGGGATATGCACAAAGGTTCCACTCGAGAGAGCCAGGTGCAGGTACTTACACCCCCACAGAGAATAGAATAGAATAGAATAGATGTACAATGTTATCGTAATAATTGCATGTTTGTTTGTGTATTAGTTTTAAGTTTTAATTCGTATATGAATACTTAAATGAAATTGAAATTGAAATTCAATTCAATTGGTCCGAAATAGTCCGAATTGGTTCTGGTTAGTGACTCTGACGGCTAGGTATGCCGAAGGTCCCGGATTTGATCCCCGGCCGGGTGGATATTTGTACTCGGGTCTTTGCTGTTGATGTGTATATGTATCTATCTATGTATTTGTGTAGATATATCAGCCGTCCAATACCCATATTACAGGCACTGCCTAGCTTGGGGTCGGGTGGTCTTGTGTGAAATGTTCCCACATATTATTAAATGATCCTGGACTATAATTATGTATATTTATATGCTCAAGTAGCTACAATCCTCGAAGGGGTGATACGCAAGCGAGCCGTCCAACATCCACAATGCTTTTGTACGAGCATTCGTACGCCTACTTACTTGATAGGTCGCGAGACTCGCGAGTTGTAATTCACAGCCTTTAATGTTCCGCGAGCTTCGCTTCGCCTTAAAAAGTTTTTCCGTCGGAATTCCGCGATACTAAATAGCCTTTGTTCTTTCTCAGGGTTCAGACCATATGTCTACCAAATTTCATTCCAATCCGTTCTGTAGTTTTGGCGTGAAAGAGTAACAGACAGACAGACACAGTTACTTTCGCATTTATAATATTAGTTAGGATTATCGTAATAAGTTAAAATGAGGTGTTTGACCGATGCATATTTATTTATTTGACACAGAGCGCTAGCACAAAGAGAAACAATCATTGTAGTGACAGTTTCGTTATAGGTAGCGGATAGAATATCGCTATAAGCCTATGTCCATGGCCTCGAAGTCCCGTCAGGAAACGAAGCGGAGATAAGTCCGAGGCTGTATTAGGAAGTGCCGAGTGCTAACGAGCGAAGGTTCTATCGACAAGGAAAATTAATTGTTACGTTTTAAACTGCAAGGACTTTTCTTACTTACGGTTGTTTATAAAGATGTACTTATTGACATAGTTGTAGTCAAATAATTTAAGGCCAAATTTAATAATTTAATTGTTTGATAAATTTTGTATTTTATTTAATAAATGATTTGTAATTTCAAATAATTTTCATGGTGTTTTAATAGATTTTCGTCATAGAAAATTAAATATAGGAAACAAAAGTTAAGTTGAATATAAATGGGAAAAGCGTGCGTATACGTAAATATTTCACGTTGTGCATTATATTATATTAAAACGATGTACTTACACTACCTCTTAACAGTTTCCCCAAACATCGTGAGACCTTCAGCGCAGTCTGGTGGGTTCATCGCCTTTTGTTGCAGTGAGCGACCTTGGCGGGACGCTGCCCTGCTGATTCACTGGGTAGCGACAGAACCGCACGACAGGGCTGAGGCTGTGTCCTGCTATTTAATATTATAAACTTAAGCATGTAAATAAATAATTATAATAAAATAACAAAATACATGTAAGTTGCTTTTGTATAACGCAGAATGAAGGTTCTGCTGAGTCAGATGCGTGATGTTCAGAATGTTTATTTTTATTTGTAGTCAGATTGAGAATATGTTGATAGGCTACGATCGAGAGGGGTGAGGTTCGTCTTATTTCTATTGCCATTGACGGGTGGTGAAACTTACAAATGTTATTGTTTTTACACGGCTATCTGTATCTGATTGATCGCTAAAACGTAGACAGACGACTAATAAGTCGCGTTATCATTATTAATTCGGCCGTTAAATATTTTTTATTTCTTATGTACTCATGTATGTAATAAAATTTTGTTCATAGTAATTATGTTGTATTTTCTCTTGTCTTGTCACACGTTACCCTTTCCTTATACTTTATATTTCCTTTCAATATGGTTGTCTGGAAGAGATTACTTTTAGTAATAAGGCCGCCGATTGTACCATTTTTCTTTTCTATGTTTGTGAAACTGTTTCTGTATGTGCTTTATCTTTATCTTAAAATTGAAGCCACACTGATTTGTTTGCTAACGGTACAACACATCGGCAACATGTGTACCTATAGGGAAATGAGGCCTTGAAGGGAAACTGAGTAATTATTTGTGGTTTTTGTTGTCTGTCTGTACCGAGGCTTTTATTATTAACGTCCTTTTATATTTATCCGTTTGCGGATAATATTAAAGTTTATTTACATCTGAATATACTATTACGTTTAATTTATTGGAATACGTCCTCGGATTACTGGGATGGTATTAAGCTTGTCTGTCAATGGTTTTGATGTTATTTATTTATACGTTTCATTTTTATGTTATATATCATGTTTTAACTCTTAGAATATAATAGAACACTTTGTTTATCTAACTTATTCATATTTTTTTAATGCTAAGTTGTTAATGCCTTAATAATATAATCCACTTATATCAAAATTCATACGGAAAACCCTTCAAACGCGGAAAAGCTAATGGTAAGAATAATATACCTAAGTAATTTAAAAAATAACCTTGTACTATCTTGCGAATTTCCTAGTTATGTAGTTATGTACTTAACATAAATAATATAAATATTATAAACACAATAATTAAATAATCAACGTAATATTTCCCTACGCTTTCATGCAGGTATGAGCGTAATTAAAGGGGGCAATTTTTCCGTTTTACACGTAACAACCGGGCATTTCTCGAAACAACAAATTCTTCTGCAACCCTCTAACAGCTTTGCCATGTTACGGTTAAACATTTGCGAAGATGCCTCGGCATTCTTCCCAGTTAATTACCATAACATGCATACGCGTTGTGAGCCTAGAGATGTGTCTGTCTGTGGTTGTCGATAAAATTATGTAACGAAAGTCTTGTCATTATAAACAACTTTTCGTCATGCGGGATATGCAAGGAAATAGTCAACCGCTCGACGGTTTTTGGGATGTCGACCTATCGGTATCGTATGTATTAAAGGAATTGTCATAAACGTATGGAGAAAGGGCTTCGGAAATGGGACATCTCAAAAACCGTCGAACACATATTCGACGGCTGAATGGCGTAGTGGTTAGTGACCCTGACTGCTATGCCGAAGGTCCCGGGTTCGATTCCCGGCTGGGGTAAATATTTGTTTAAAGACAGATATTTGTACTCGGGTCTTGGTTGTTGATATTTATATTTAGTATGTATCTATCTATGTATTTGTGTAGATATATCAGTTGTCCGACACCCATAACACAGGTTCTGCCTAGCTTGGGGTCGGATGACCGTGTGTGAGATGTCCCCACATATTATTATTTATTATTTATTTATTATTATTTACATAGCGTCACACTAGTAATTATCACTGAAAGTAAAGGTCTATGCGGCTATCAGGAATAATGTTGACTCTTCTCGATGGATTATTCGAATTTAATACGAATTATCCGTAATTCGTAAACTTTCAGAGTATGACAAATATATATGAATATGTGGGGACATCTCACACACGGCAGAGCTCATAGACCCCAAACTAGGCCGAGCTTGTGATATGGGTGTCAGACAGCTTATATATCTACATAAATACATAGATAGACACATATTAAATAGATAAACGACAACCAGACACAAGGCAAAACACAAATGCTCATCACACAGATGTTTGCCCTGGCCGGGATTCGAATATGCTGCCCCAAGCTTCGGAAGCTGCTTCACTACCGCCTTAGCTACGGTGGCGTCAAGGGATCATTGCAACTGAATATAAATATAATAGGACATATCGACAGTGTAGTAAAAAATGTAGCCACATCACTACTAGCGTCATAGCTAGCCAACTATTCCGCAATGTAATAAGTTTCCGGATTTTTTTATCATTACCATTTGTAAAAGAATGTGCCCGCATACGTACCACCAATGTCAATGCCATAAGGATATGTTGATAAGGAAACCCATTGTTAACATAGTATTACCATGCATATCATTATAGAAGCTAGACTAATGGAGTTTCATGGACATGTTCACTTAGGGCCTGTTTCACAATGTCTGGATAATGGCTACCTGTGGGATAAAAGACGTGGCCACTCTCTGTATTTATGTTTTTGACAGTGACAGCATGTTTTTTATCCCACAGGTAGGCAATATCCAGATATTTTGAAACAAACCCTTAAACCTCCACTGGAGTGTAGATGCCACGCTTTGAGTTTCCGAATTGGGGTTTTGTAGTGTAATTTCCATAACATAAACAATTTTACTATGAAGCCGAGTTCACTTAATTATACATATTGTGCTACAAATGACTATATAGAAACACAAGAAACTAATAAGACGACCGAATGGCGTAGTGGTTAGTGACCCTGACTACTGAGCCGATGGTCCCGGGTTCGATTCCCGGCTGGGGCAGATATTTGTTTAAACACAGATACTTGTTCTCGGGTCTTGGATGTGCCCGTAAAATGGCAATAGGCCGCCCCCTATTACATTGGGACTAACATAACACTCTGGCGAAAAGTGGGTGCAGCAATGCACCTCTGCCTACCCCGCAAGGGAGTACATTAGTACAAGGCGTGAGTGCGTGTGTGTGTTTTTTTCAAAAGTTTTTCAGTCGTACTATAAATAATTTTGCAACGAATTTTCCAATGCTAAAGCCAATGTAAAACCTTTACAACAATTAACATATTTATAAGTCCTAACGGCTAACACTGAATACAAACTTGCAAATTAGCCTTAGACAGGATTAGTAGGCCACGAGCTCGATACAATTGGGTAGTTAGATCATTGAACTGGCATTATTATAGACCTATTCTTATCTATTTTTATGAATAGCTAATAAATGATGGTAAGTCTGCTAGTTCCAGTAGGTCATATAGGTATATGCTTGAACCAAATAGGGAAAGGTAAGGGGTGTATGAATCTGCCATACTTTCATAGTTGGCTGGTGATAATTCAAATAAAATAATTATCAGAATGGTCCATAAGTGGTTAAGATAATATATAGGTGAACAAACATAAAAAAATATGTACAGATTGAAACCTCCTCTTTTTTTCGAGGTCGGTTAAAGATAATCGTTTACTTCCTACTAGGCAAAATTTAATAAAGAAGAATTTTCTCTTATATCTTGCAGAAGCTAAGCCCATAAAGCACGCGGTAAATACTGGCAGTTATTTCTGTTGTCGTGGCAACCTTGGCGGGAGTTTACGCTGCGTTCCAAATTTAAACACTGCACTTCCTTTTGATCTCGCGCGACATGCGCGCGCGCAGGTGCGTTCGCATCCAGTGCCGCCATCTTGGTTCTCCATACTTTATTTAATATCTAGGCCTCTAGCCTCTAGTACGGGGTTTGCAATATACAAAATTAAAGAAGCTTTGATTTTCTTCTCATTATCTATAAAAAGTTTAATGGTAGTTTCTAGAGCGCTAGAGGCGCCTCTTTGTAAATTTTTATTTTTGATAAACTATCATTAAACATATACTAGATGGTCTGAAAAATCACACAAGAACTGCGCTCATAATATAGGTATTATCAAGGCATGATCATGCGAAACTGGAAAGGATAAATTTCATTTCAGGCTGAAATTAGCTCGATGTCTATTCCGTAGAAAAGTTCCTTTGAAAACCCTTAGGTTTAATTCGACATATTATACGTTTTACAGTAACTAATTAGTGTCCAGAAAACAATCACCAAATCGTAGTCACCCTGCCAGCGAGTACATTGCAAATGCGAGAATCATGTACACCGTTCTGTTTGAAGCCTCGAGATTCGCGGCACTTAATAACTTTATAGTCTGAATCATTTTGTTTGAACAAATTGCCTTGTTTTGATCATCTCTCAGATATTATTTTATTATTTTCGGTAGGCACTTAGTCCTCTGATTGTGGTTACTAATTTTTCCGTTTTACGTTGACATTTTATTGTTTATGTGCGCTTCTAAAAATACATCCCTACATCGCGTAGTAAAAGTATTTAAAAAAAAACTAAAGATATTTACTTTACCTTTCCTATTCATAGAAAGTCAGAGAGGGACAAAACAGTTCAATAGCTAAAACGACCTATAACTTTTCTATGAATAAGAGGGATAGCATAATGTAGGAGTTACGTATGTAGCTCTACTGAAAAATCCACGTACTCATTAACATTCGCGGGCAATGAAAAAGTTCCACTTAAAAAATGGCAATTTTTTTTTTACATTATTTTTGAATTTGATCTAATATTTATTTTTAAGTTGGTAATATTATTCTCATGCTCTGTTAAATGTGTGTACTAGAATATTGAAGACGGCGTATTTTCCGATTAGGAGTGATTTGGTAATATTGACACTGGAACATTTTTATTGCACGTGAGTGTATGATATAAATAAATAAAATATAAATACGTGAGGACATCTCAAACACGGCCATCCGACCTCAAGCTAGGCAGAACCTGTGTTATGGGTATCGGACAGCAGATACATTCACACAAATACATAGACAGATACATATTAAATATATAAATATGAACACCCAAGACCCGAGTACAAATATGTTTTTAAACAAATATCTGCCCCAGCCGGGAATCGAACCCAGGACCTTCGGCATAGCAGTCAGGGTCACCATAACCACCAGAAGTGACTATAATTATATATAACAGTGTAAGTATGATTATGTTATGAACAAATTAAGAATTTTATTAAGTAAATTCTATCAACTAAGCTTTAAAGTACCTAGAAGTATATTGAAATGTCTTTATCTAGCCCTGGTTGACAGTATAATTGGTTATTCTCTGCACTGTTATGGACTTACATTCAAAACTCATATTGAAAAGATAGAAAAAATGCAAATAAAATTCTTAAAATTAATTATAGATAAAAAGACAAAAGCTAAATGTAACCACGATTATAGAATCCTTTTTGAAACATGTAACATTTTACCAGCAAGCCTTAAGCATAAATATCTCCTCCTTGTAAACAGCCATGGTAGTGAAGAACATAAAATACCTATCCAGCATACTTGCGGCACAAGAGGGGCTGTGCAAGGAAGGTACCAAATACCATATACAAATAATTATTTTGGTGGAAGAATGCTCTGTAAACAAATACCCAAATTATATAATGAATTACCGGTTTGTATTAAAAATGAGAAAAAATTATCTTTATTTAAAACATTATTAAAAAAACATTTACTTAAAACTTATTATGATACTTAAAACTTATTATGATTGAGAGTGGTGCCTTCCTTGCACTGCTCACTTGACACAGTCAATATATTGTTTATTTTGTTAATTTTTAAGTAACAGCTTAATTAAAATGTCACCGTTTACCCACAGTCAAACCAAAAATATTGGTTTTGTGGGAATTCTTCTGTACCCTATGTATCACTGCTATGTTTATAAATAAATAAATAAATAAGTATACAGAAATGAACTTGAAAAATAATGAAGCTTACAACTTTTTTCGCGTTTCTCGTTAAAAACGATCAGTGTAACACGAGGTCATTTCACTTGCCGTCGCGTTAACGTTAATAAGTGAAGTTTTCTGTTTTGCGACCGTCTGGTCCGCTTCCTGGCATTGGTTCATGCTATAGTATTGATTGTTTTACTCTATAACTGAAGGTTCAATGATGCACAAACTTTGCATTTGATGTTCAAGTTATCTGTTCTACACTATCAAGTTAACTGATATCTAAGCCTTAAAGGAGTATCTAAGAACGTAAAAATTCGCTACTTTTTAATATGGAAAATGATATTTTTTTTCAAAAATCATTATAATCATCATCAGCCAGTAGTCCACTGCTAGACTTAGACCTCTCCAAAAGCAAGCCACTGGATGCAGTCATTACCATTTTCCGTAAGTTGTCATGTCCTGCCTACATCTACACTACGTTTTCCTAGTCGCAGTCTCCACTCCAGTTAACTGACGTGTGATAGCTATAGTATTTGTCACCAACACAGTAGGTACGTGAAGAAGATGGATTTTCGATTCTTTCCCTGATAAATTACGCTAAATTAAATTAACAAGATAAGTACGAGTAAGTATCTCTTTAATTAAAGTACGCATAATTCAAACGAAAACGTAAACACGCCGGAGGGTTACTCTATATTAACGAAAAACCAACAAACGAGAGCTGTCGTGCGATCGGCGGGTTTAATACAATAAGACAGACTCGTGGCTCGCGCAGCAGCGCTCTGAAACTTGGTTTTTCGTCGTATAGAGTGACCCCCAGGTACCATTCAGAAATCCAGATCATCCGGCTACCTTGAACGCAATCAACATGCTCATAACTCTCTCATTTATTTAAGCAACGCCCTTAATCCTATTTAACAATAAATTCGTGAAACTGCACTAAATACCGCTTGCTGGCGACGACGCAAACAACCACTAAATGCCAAGAAGTTTTCATTAAAGGTGCCAATTGGCTGCCAACGACATGAGGTTGCAGCAGACAGCATGTCGCAATTTCACTGTTGCTGTATTAAGGTATCCCGATAGTATAGAGGGCCTTTACAAGAGTGTATCATCCGTCTACTCCTGAACAATGTCACTTCTGGCTTCTATGTTTTAAAATGAATAAAGCCGTCTTCACAAGCGAGGAAATCGCGACGATACCATCGTCGTGCCATGCATTTCTATATATACTCGCATACTACGTTAACTACATTTACACATGTCATGTCTTATGCTGCGCGGTAAGCGGCCAATTAGCACCTTTAACCCGCCACTGGTGACGTCAATTTGACTTACATCGTTGGTGACGCCGGTCTCACGCACCGGGATTTTCAAACTATTTTTTTTACATAATTAACTACACATGCTACTTAAAATTAGTTTAATTTTAAAGATAAGTATTTGTTTGACAATATTACAAAGCATTATTATAAATCACGGCTCGTTTATTAGTCATTTCACGATGGTACTTAGAACACTTACCCCCTTATTCATAGAGAAGTTACAAAACGTTTTAACTAATAAACTGTTTTGTCCCTCTCCAACAAAGAACAATTTGTTCTTTGACAGAGAGGGACAAAACAGTTTATTAGTTAAAACGTTTTGTAACTTTTCTATGAATAAGGGGGTTAATATTTACATAAATTTTCACCTATCATCTTAAAAATTTAAAAAATACAACAATTATGAAATTTTTATAACTAAATCCACCTTTTATAGTTTTATTACACTACGAACTTCATAAGAAAAAACAAAAAATTATATGCTTCTACCAAAAAAATATTTAAAAAATACACTGAAAGTCATTGCTCCTCCACAGCCAAACAGTCTCTGCAAAACGGCACTACATGGTCGTGATACAAATAGTTCTTACATTTTGTGGCAAATTTATTTAGTTTTTCTGTTTTTTTCGCCATCCACGTTCATAAAATTGACCATTTCTTGAAGGTCCAGCAGTCTCCGTCGTCATTTTCAAGGACATGCTGAAACTACCTGATATTACTGTAAAAACTTGTTGAAATCTATTAAGTACTTATGATTGTATATATATACCTACAAATATCTATTAAAAATAGTTCAATCATGAAATATACAATCACAAAATAAAAAACTGTAGAGAAAAATAAAAAAACAATGAAAAATTTTAAAAAACATCAATAAATTTGACTTACATAGTCGGTGACCCCGGTCTCACGCACCGGGTTGGCACCAAAACTCTAAAACCTCTAAAACGAGTCACCGTCACGGGGTGGACTGACGGTGGGGGATGGGAAATGAGGCAGCTACCCGAAATCACAACAAAAATTGATGGCTAGTGAGAAAGTTATTCGACTTTTTCGAACCACCCGGTCTCACAGACATATACGTCACCACTGGCAGGTTAAGGTAACCTGCACAAAAGTTTCATACAAAGTTCCGTAACAAATTAAGGGCCAATGAATTAATGAAGCACAAATTCATTAGTTGATTAAACGAGAGTGATAAATTGTGCAGATATTAGGTACTTTTATCATCATCATCACAATCCATCACGTCCACTGCACGGGTCTCCTTCCAATGAAGGAAGGGTTTCAGGCTTAGTCCACCACGCTGGCCTAGTGCGGGTTGGTGGACCCCAACACAAGCAAGCTTGTGCTGAGAGAGTTGTCGGGTAAGCAGGTAACCCGACTGTCAGATGTTTTTCAAGCTTACTTTTATATTTGAGTATTCATTACATTCGTCAATGAATGGTCGATAGAGTAACCGATTTTGCACACGATTGAAATGACTATTAGATATCGGCCAACAGGCGCCCTATGCAATCTATGCATACCTATTCAGTAAAAAGAACCCGAGATGGCGTCGGATGAGGTCCAAAGGTGACAGTTTTTAGTAGGTACCTTTAATTCCATATTTGCCGTAGCGCTACGGTATTGCTAAAAAACATTCGCTTTGAATATAAACTGTAACTGTGCTACCACAAAAAACTTTAAAAAGTGTTTAAAACTAAATTTGACAGATTTTGTAGGCGTTTGACAGCGCTAAACAACTGTTAAACTCTGTAAATTTTTTTGTGGTGATGCCCTAAGTATCCAACCTATTTCTTACTTCCTACTTCCTACCACGACCGGCTACCTATGTCAAATGGTTTATCGAGCAGATAAAATAAGTAGCAGAACCTATAATAAGTACAGTAATAAAAATAATTCAGCATCGACGGCCAAAAACACAATCTTCGTAGCGCATCAGTCAGCCAGCACCAATAAATCTGGCCGCAAAAAAACGAAACAGAAAAGTTTTCAAATTTAATTCCAAATTCGAAAATCTCATTCGAATTTCAATCACCGCTGGGAGTTAACACTGTAGTGCAACGGTGTACAATTCCAACTATTAAACAGTACATTGAGCAATAACAACAACCAGCGGCAGAAATGTGAAAGAGATTAATATCACCCGCAGTGGATAGGAATTCCTCGCCACGCTTCGCAGGGTTAGGTCGGTGTGCAAGCGAAAATAATGTTACAGGACGGTTGCAGGATATCGACTATCGATTAAACAGCTAGACATTTTTCATTTTTAAGATTACATTTTCATTTATAATTAGATTTGCTGAAAGTAACTTTACAAAAAAATTATCAATATTAGATATTATTACTTACAGACTAAATTACGATGTGCACCCTAAAAGTCACACTACTCACACTTGACTAGCATCAAATAACATAGTAAAACAAATGATTTTTCATGTATTTAAATTGTTTTTAAACAAATAAACAACATTTTTTTAATTTTAATAAATTAAGCTATGTTTCCGATATTATATCTGGCACGCGGTGGCAACCCTAGCCCATACATGCGCCGATGCGTGTGACACTTGAGCTTCTGCCAAAAATTCAGTGACTCTGAAATGACGGGCTTTACAGGCAAAACGGAATACCTCAAATAGATACCGTTTTAGATATGGCCACGTATAACTGGCTGTATCTTTGAGGATAATAATATTATTATGTGTTTATTTGCTTTGAATCCGTGAGCCGAAAAGATGAGTATAGTACACTCACTAGGAGTTTCTTGCCTCCGTTCTCAGGAGTTTCTTGCCTAGGTTTTTTTCTTAAGACAGAAAGAGCCCCCCCTTATCCGAACGGAGAGTACCTAGTTTGTAAAAATTGACGTTCATCAAAAAAATTTATATTTATACGATGAATAAAAACCACCATTGCCATTAGGCATTATATTTGTTCGCTATATTATAACCAGAAAAAGTGAATTTTGTGAGTGATCATCAAGATTCCTTCGGATTTCTTCTTCAAGGGCCCCGACTCTAAGCCGATTCCTGGACCTTTGACATGCCTACGTGAGTAAAATGACATTTATTTATTCTAAATATATAATGATTTATTTAACACACAATAAATACAAAGTTTTTAGCCAATATACCTACATACGCAAAATCATAATCACACATAATGTTTTAATGCAAATCCCAAGACTCGCGTAAAATTTCTTCCAAAATAAACAATGTTTTCCTTTGTAGACAAATTATTTCCGCCTTGAAATTTTCTCGGGCGATCTCCTCAAGGCGCTTAGGCCCGTACTCAGAGATTCTGGGCACGAGTCAAGTATCTTTTGCTAGTTTTTTCCACCGCATATTGATTTTACATTAGTCTGTGGTCGGACGAAAATTATTTATCTGTGCGAAACAGTTTCTCTCACTGAACAGTCTGAAGTTAGGTAAGTATATTATTATTATTTAACTCTTTATTGCACAAATATCATAAATGAATAGTATACGTCCGTACTCAAGATAATACTTATAATATAAATGTAATACATAACCAGCTTTATGAATAATTGTTCACGTAACAAAAAATATATAGTAATGTACCTACAAGCAGTTAATATTTTGTTAATATGAATTACATTATAGGTATTTCCATACCTATTCTAGCCCCCTATTACGAGTTCAATTTATTCTGATTTAGAACACTGATAAATGTAAGAAATTTGAAAAATAGATCATTTAGTCTAAATTTTATAAAATGGGGGTAGATGACCACAGATATGAGTCTAAGCGCTGTGCCAAGTGAGAATGTCAGTTGCAGTCTCTCGCCAGTATCCCCTAAATACGCTACAAACATAAGAACATGGCTGAAATGAGATTAAACATTATCTTCGCAGCCCGACTGTAGAATTTATATGAAAAATAAGCTAACCAAAGACACTAAGGCCCTGTTTCACAATGTCTGGTTAGTGGCTACCTGTGAGGTAAAATACATGCTATCACGGTCAAAAAAATAATAACAGAGAGTGACAGCATGTATTTTATCTTACAGGTAGCCGCTAACCAGACATTGTGAAACAGGGCCTAAAAGTCGCATAACTTTTGAAAGGCTTAGCCAATTTTGATAGAATATAGCCGTTTGGGAGCTATGCTACTGCAGAGACGGATAAACAAACACATAGACACAACTTATAATTTTAAACATACATATGCACTCACGACTGTAATCCCCGAAGGGGTAGTCAGAGGTGGCTCACAAGCGAGCCACCCACTTTTCGCAGCACATTTTGTACTCACGTGATAGGTTGCGATCGCGAACCATATCGCCGTTTTGGGATAAGTACAATGAACTTAGGATACCTACACATCTAGAATCTAGATGTGCAGGTTTCCTCACGATGTTTTCCATCACCGTAAGAGCACGTCGTATTATTGTACTTAAACTCCTTAATTGAAAACACAATTGAAAGAATTCATTGGTACAGGCCAGGATTCGAACCCACGACCTCTCGATTGAGAGGACGAGGCCTTATCCATTACGCTACCACCGCTCTCATAATAATTTTAAACACCTCTCTCTTTGCGTCGGGAGTAAAAAAAATGGATAAATAGCCACATTACAAATCTACAGTTGTCCTCGGGATCTCTAAACGCTGGTTGGTAATAAAGTTTGCAATCATTTGTCCATTTGACGGTGCCGTTACTTCTGACGCTCAGATTCAATTGTTTCCGTGTTATTAAATTGACTTTCGAGAATTTCATTAAATGACATTATGATTACTGTACGCGTTTACTCCATATTTTGTACGTTTTTTTTATAATTATTTACGGAGTGTTAGGTACTTAATGCATTAAATTTATAAATAAAAAGTCCTTGTCTTTACATAGTTAGAAAATTTTATAAAAAATGTACTTACTTAAGTCTTGTTTTTTAATTATAAATCCTTTGTTTTGAGATCCGTTGTTTTTCATCCATAGAATGTCGTATGTCGTATTTTGGCATGAATCAATTGAGTCATATTTTTAGATAATTCATTAGCTACTTGTTTATGAATAACAAAAATGTTATTTTTAGATTTTACATTTTCCACAAGTTTTTTTTAGTAATAACATTATATTATGTATTTTCATTGAAATTGGTGCAGTCTGTACGTAACGGAGCGTACGAAATGACATACTTTTGCGTACAAAGCCTGATTATGAGGTGCTTGTTCGCTGATATTAGGGTTCAACAGAAAATAACACATTTATCGGAATGTCCTGTCGTAAAAACAGATTTTCACGATTTTGATGTGATCGCAATAATGACCTCCATTACAAAAGTGGAAAAAAAATACTCTCAAAAAGACTGTCGAAAACTTTATAAACAAAGATATCAATAAAATTCAATATTCTAATTGGATGATAAAAAACGATACAATGATATAAATCTAGAGCTATTAAAATACTAATAATAAAACATCCTTTTAGCTTAATTATAGTCATTACGACATTTGACTACAAAATATTCATGTGAATATTAAGAAATTAGGTAGGTAAGTACTTAGTAATATTGAATTGTAAAATAATAGGGTACCAATTATTAGGGACTTTCTTTTGGACTCGTCTATGTTCAGCAGTGAATGACGACTAAAGTGTTCTCAGCCATATTTTATCAAAAAAGGCTGAGCTGTTAAATGGGGTTTTTGAAAAAAAATACTAGCCAAAGCTAAAAACTTTTTAGTTTTAGTATTTTTTTCTTAAAGTGCAGGCGACAAACGAAGGTTAGGCAGAGACTATAGACCTCTACATCCCACGATCCTGAAATACTTCTTTCGCTTTCTATACATTGATAATTCTTCTCATACACGCTCGTCAGTTTCGGAAACTCCTAATGTGGCTATCCTTAAATGTCAACTATTGTTACCAAAAAATCTACACTACAGAACCCATTACATTAAAATCACACCCCCACTTTGTGCATTTCCCTGTGACCGTTCAATGACGCACAGTGCTCGTTTTTTGTTTGTCTTGAGTGCATTATAATTTGCTTGTTTGGTTGCGAAATAAGATATTTTCGTCCTGTTTTACTTGCATTGACTGATGTCAAAGGAAAAGGTGAGGCTCAAATTGCAGTATGAAAGTTGACACACTTCATACTTATGTGCAGGATACCTGAAGCTGTGTGGACAGTTTCAGGTATTATTATTCACAATTTAACACTAGAGTGGGCGCGTGGGCTACAGGTGGGAAATGGCTTATGGAAAACGAGGAAAATAGTGATAACTTGATGGAAAGCGAAAAAGAAGGTCCTATAATAATAATAATATAGCCTTTATTCCCAAAACAAAGTAAAAGATAACAATATCAAAGTTGCAATAATTCTTAAAATTAGTTACATTTTATAAATTAACAAATAAGATTTCATTGAATTAACAGTTTATAATATCGGATAATTGTATTTTAGGTGAATAATTGAATTAATAGTATATGATAAGGTTATAAATGATATTATTAATTGTCTAACCTAACAAAATAGTCATGCATTAAATAAAATTTATACAGTAGAATGTCAGACAATTGTATTTTAAATTAATAAATTGAATTAATAGTGTAAAATAAAATTAATATGATAATGAATTCACTATCTAACAAAATAAACATGCATTTATAATTTTGAGTTAATTATTTGGGCACCCGTGCTTGGGTATAGGCCTCCTCCATATATTTCCAGGTCTTTCTCTCTTGGGCCGTTCTCGTCCAGGTGTGTCCGGCAACCTCGACTATGTCATCGCACCAGCGTTGTTTGGGCCTTCCCACTGGTCTGCGGCCATCTCTGGGGAGCCAGTGCAGGACACGTTCGCTCCATCGTCCATCTGTAGCTCTAGCGATATGACCGGCCCATTTCCACTTAAGTTTACAGACTGTGGAAGCTGCATCAACGATTTTTGTGGTAGCTCTTATGTCCAGATTTCTGATTCTATCTTTTAGTTTAAGGTTTAGAAGTGACCTCTCTGCAGCTCTTTGGAATACCGAGATTTTTTTAATAACTTCTTTTGTAAGTACCCAACTCTGGCATCCATAAATTAGGGTTGGTAAAATGGTGTTATCCATCAGCTTCTTCTTCAAGTGGACTGGCAAGTTGCTCTTGAATATTTCTTTATGTGACCAGTATCTTTTCCAGGCCAACGCTATTCTCCTGTCTATTTCTTTGTTTAAGGCATTGCTAAAAGATATTGTTTGGCCGAGGTAGATGTAATCGTCTACGTATTCTATTGATCCAGATGATATTGTTATTGGGATTTGCTCTCCATTTGTCATAATTTTTGTTTTGGTCGTATTCATTTGTAGCCCAACTTTGCTACTCTCATTGTCAAGCGTCATCAGCATTTGTTGCAGATATTCCGCACTTTCAGAGATTAGAAGGTCCTATGGAACCGTTAATTCTTTCCGATTCTCATTATCGCAGAGTGAACAATAAGTAGAAGATTTGGACGAAGATGATGTGATGTGAAAGTACCATCATCATCATCAGTTTTGATCAGCTACAAGTCCCGGAATGGTATGAAAAGGAGTAAATTTCCACCATCTGCTACTATATTGTATCCTATATAGTAGGAAACTATGATCAGTTTATAAGTTTTGTGTCCTAAACTAAAAAAAAAAACTAATTTGTGCGATGGTCCCAAATGATATCGATATTTAGAAGTATGTTTTTGTTTGTTAATAACTTTGTTAAAATTAGAAAATATTCATACGTTTTTCACTTTAAAGTTTAAAAATAAATATGATAGTTGAAATATAGCAAAGTGTTTTACTTTTCAATCAAATATCTGTGCTTATGAGGCATTACAAGTGGGCTACATATGTAGCCCGCGCGACCATTCCAGGAGTTAAATGAGCGCGCCTACTCTAGTGTTAAGTATAGATTGTAGTTATAGGCTGAAACTTATTCAGTCGTTGAGCAATACATGTTATGAATAACTGTTAAGTTCCTACTATTAAGTAGTGTTGCCACGAATAGTGAATTGGCCGAATACCGAATACCGAATATTCGGCGACGCTGCCGGCCGAAGCGCCGAATATTCGGCCGCCGAATATTCGGCGCTACAACTAGTTCTTTTTCTTCCTGGAACTGCTTTGAAGAAGTCGCTACAGATTATATGAGAAATGCTAATTATTAGGAGGCAGAATGCTGTGGCAAACGAGTTGAATTTTTATTTAATAATAGTTCGCCTAGATCGGATGGCCGATCCTTACAAGTGGTGGTCAGCAAACAAAAAACAATACCCGAACCTTTTGAAATTTGCAAAAAATTTTCTTTCTTCACCTGGAAGTAGCGTTAATAGAGAGGTTATTTTCTGAGGATGGTTACAATGAAAAGCGCAATCGTGGGCTACCAAAATATGCTGAAATGCTCGTTTTTATCCAGCACAACTTACTACTGATTAATTTTAAGTACTAAAATGTTGTGATTTGGAAATAAATACACAATTTTGATTAAAATAACAAGTCATTTTTTACATGATTTACTATTCGGTATTCGGCCCGAATAGTACGCACTATTCGGCCGAATACCGAATACTGAAAAAACTGGCCGAATAGGCCGAATACCGAATAGTTGCCGAATATTCGTGGCATCTCTACTATTAAGTATAGTTTTAAGTTAGGTAAGTATAGTGGTATTAGGGCAGTGGGTATCAAGTTTTAAGTGCTGTTTATTAATTTAATTTAATATAATTATTTTTGTACACTTGATAGCAACAAAATATTTGATTTAACTTCAGGTCAAAGTATCATTAGTGATATTACGTAAAGTGATTAACTAATAATAAAACAATGCACCATCAGCAAATCACATACATTAAATAAAACTTTGCTCAACTTGAAATTCTTAGTTGTGAAAACGGAAATGTAACTTATGAAGTCAAGCAATGAATCATATCAAATATTAACCTGAAATCTGAAATTTCTAGACTGGTTTATTAACCAAACATTGGTTCTCTCTACTCTCAATGCCAGCTTTTCACAATTGAATGTTTTACTTTTCAGGAGAATTCGTATTGTGGTTCGGGAAATTAAAATTAGTTTGCACTGAAACAATATACCTTTAGAAAAGTTATTGTTCAAAAGTCAAATGCTACCTTTAGCTTTGCTACTGAGAGACATCTCTCGCATATACAGGTTGGACTTTTGACAGATATGGATCCAGGATGCTCATAAATAAGAGTATATAGATTTTTCATTGTGTTATACTTAGATTTAAAATATAAAAACAAGATGGTAGACAACCATTGTACCAATGAATAAGGACACAAATATTCTTCAAAAGCACAGTGCTTTTAAACTTCGCATTTAAGCTAGAGTGAGAGATTCCTCTCGATAACTCAAAACGAAAACGATGAAACATGTCGGAAGTAAGTACTTTACTAGTGTCAAATTCATTCCATATTCAAAATGCATTCTTAATTGTCTTTGGATCCTATTATGGTCGTTAAAATGATTTCGCTTTTGCGGCAATTTATTAACCGTCTCCAAAATAGTATTAATTTAAAAATATATAATTCAAATCGCTTACTAGAATGACGGGGACATTCGCATGATACATTCAATTGGATCCAGTTTTCAGCACGCGACGTTTTAGGATGTTACACGTTTCATGGTACTGTTGTACCTTGTACAGTAAGGCGCAGAGAACACTCACGGGCAATGAAATAGTTCCACTCACAAAATGCTGACACCAAACGACCCCTTTTTACATTTCATTTAAAATTTTAACAAAATCTTATCGTTTTTATATGGTGATATCCTGATGCTCTGTTAAATAAATGTACTTCACTGTTGCAGAAGGCTTCACTAAGCTAGCCTTTTCCGTTTTGGAGTAATTTGGTGCTTTTTTCAGTGGAACCTTTTCATTGCCCGTGAGTGTAATACAGAATGTTGCAAAACTGTTATAGTACGTCATAGAAAAAAAAAAACGTTTAGAATTAAGTACCCCTTGAGTCCCTGCTTCCGACTTCATCATCATCATCATCACAATCCATAACATTCCCACTGCAGGGACACGGGTACGGTTAATCTTCCAATGAAGAAAGCAAGCTTGTGCTGAGAGAGTTGTCTTCAAGCTTGTCGACTGTCAACTAACTATGCCGTTGATTGGATGAAAGTAATTCAATATTTCAATATCCTATATCAGCCCCATAAAAAACTAGTTTCACTGTCGCAAGCTTTTATTATGCCTATGGCCAATGATAAAATTCTACTCTGTAGACTACGTGGCTGTTATTCACGTTGTTCCAGAGAATACTTGACCCGCGCACATCCATTCTCATTACAACAACAGGTATTCAATGTAAAACAAGATAACCATATATCTTGATACCGACGAAATGCCTGGAAACCGATTACTAAAACACATCACAATGAAAATTTACTACTCATTTAGCCATACGGCCGGCAGCCGTTTCATAAACAACCGTAAATCGTGCAGCAAAGCGTTCACATTTGAGCGGTGCAATAAATTATCATGTGAGAAAAGGGAGCGGGCTAAAACGCAACCCTTGGCGCGGTCCGAAATAAATCCTAAACGCATTAGGTGAAAGTAGCTTTTCCGTTTTACGCTTAAAAGGTTGTGCTGGTTAAAACGTAAAGAGTAAACAGTATCAAACGGTAGTGAATTATTCCTGAGCTAAAGCTGCATTTGCATAGGTGCATTGCTTTGCGCCTTTAGTGATGTACTTTGTTAAAACAGTGTTATATTTAATTTTGAGACTGTTTAACCGCAATACTTGTTGACTCATTTCAAATCAAGCGGGCAGATATTAGGTTACATTGTTTCTTTGCCATTATATGTAGATTATGCAAGGTGTTGCAATGGTGGTATCACTAAGTCGAAAAGGCTCAGGGGGTCAACCTAAACAACTTTTGTTACCACGACTTTCGAAAATTCTCATAAACAAAAACGTTGCTTCTGTAGAAAAACTTTGATGGTCATGTGACTTTGTACGAAATCAATAAAAAAAAAAGTTTTTTCTAGTTTCGTATGTTTGGTATGAAATCGGATTTACGGTTATGTTACATCACTATATTATTTGTTTACTAGTTATTTTCGGCCACTGCCTGCGAACTAGAATGAAATTCCTGCTACAAAGAGGGATTCGATCCTACATACAGCAACAAACATGAGAAGTATTTTCATTTTACCCCTCTATCGAATAAAAATGATTTTGTACGTTTGCCGCACTCTCTGTCAGTCTGCCTGTGTCACAGAAACATATACAGGTGTAACAAAAAGGGCCTATTAAGCCGAAACCTACATTCTGCTTGGTATACCCTTTTTGCAACACCCTGTATACCTAGCTAAAAGATTATTTTTTTCTGTAAAGTAAAATAAAATAAACTAAGTCGAATGATTTAAAATAGTAAAAAACGTTTACGTTTTCGTCACTATAGCACGTGCCTAATTTGGAACGATTCCCACTAGACCTCAGCATTGGTCTCTGTTGTTTGAACAAATACCAGGCAGACTTATTCTCGTTGGGACTAGAATAAAGTTATAATATTCCTCTTATCGATATCGTGGCGGTGACAAACGAAAGAGCTGGACTAGGCACAGTGGCATGATGGAATTAAGTAATCCCCGAAGGGGTAGTCAGAGATGGCACGCAAGCAAGCTAAGGAACGAAAGAAATAGGTACTTTTTATAAAAAAATAATAAAAAAAAATAAAAACAGATGTTACTGTTTCCGTTTACCTACCAGTAGGATTTTTGTCAGTGACAAATCAATATCAGTGACAAGCGATCAGTTGATCATATTAATTAGCAATCGGTAAACGCAATAATGTTAGGGATCGGTATTGTTAATTATGTAGGATAAATTTAATTAAGTATGTTGTCTGGAAGAGATCGCGTTTAGGCGATAAGTCCGCCCTTGTATAATAGTTTAGTTTAATCTTTTACTGTACCTATGTATTTAGTATACAATCAAGTGTTAATAATAATAATATGTAGGGGTCAATGTAAGGTCCCACGGGCTCGCACCCACCGACCCAAAGCTCTCCTTTGACAACAGCACGACGTTAATTTTAACGAAACAAAAGTTCCAGCTTTTAATTCAGACTCGTTTTGGAATGTTATTTAGTTTGGGAGTTGGGAACGCAAACAGTTGCTCAATTTGTTTTAACTAAAATGGATTTGTAATTAGTACTGCTCGTCCGCTTTTGAATTCAGTTAAACCGTTGTTTTCTTTCCAATTTTGCAGCTTCTGTCACCGCCGAAAAAATAACTTTTTAAAATGCCAAAAAAGTTTGACACACCATCTCTCAACAGCAAAAAGTTTGCAGCCAATACGACAGCCGAAAAATCAAACACATTCTTTAGCACTGGCCACTAAATTTTCAAATTAGGAACAGTACGTAAATAAAGGAAAATCAGAGGGACTCATTTTGAAATTCGAATGCCAGTGCGCGGCCATTCCGTAAATATACCGCGACAATAAAAAGAGGCGCGCGCTCACCGCTCACTGTCAAGTTACGGCTGCCGAACGGCGACATTTGACGAAAAACCGACATTTATTATGTTCTTCGCGTCAAATTTTACATTCGGCACTGTCAAATATTTACGTGTCGCCCCGAGAATTGAGAAGATGACTCTCCACTTGTGGGGTGGTTATTTCGGGGTTTTATGCCTTAACAGCAACATTTGACGGAAAATGTAGAGCATCATTTGAATATATGACGCGAAAATTCCTTCAATTTATTTGGTGCATTTTTTAACGCTGCCACAAAAGAATTAAAGCTATTGATTTTACTTTTTGCGGTTAGGATATTTTTGTTACTTATTCGGGATCATTTTGAGAAGTACCTAGATCTATAAAAGACGAATATATCCTTCCAAAGGCACTTCGTAAACAAATATACAAATTTGACACGTGCAATATGTCGCCCGCACGCAAAAGGCCCGCCCTAATAAGAGGCCCAAATTCCTGACAAATGGAAAATCCTTAGCATATAAATATAACAATATATTTGTTACGCCCTGTACGAAATCAGCCACGTGTGCGAAATGTAAAAGGCAGTAAATTTTCGAACGTTGCCGATCGTGGTTTGTTTTTTTTTCCTCTCTAATGGACCGTAAAAGATCCATTTTGGAACGCACTTTCGCGCGTTTTCGATAAAGCTGTTGAGTGTCATGTGTTTCATAATTAGAATGTTGTTGTTCTTAAATTCAAATGTTTGCAATACTTTTTTTTACTTTTTTGCAATGCAAGTGAAAAAGAAAACTTTTAGGTATTCATAAAATCCTTCACCTTATTCCGCACGGTTCTTATCGTTTAAACAAGCTGAAACCAAATATATTTACTCAAAACCGTTTCGAGGTTGTTCAAAACACCGCCATTGGACGTGTTTATTTACACATCACATATACAGACCAACATTTGGATTCCGATTTTTGTCGCACACGTGTGTTTTATATCTTCGTATTAAGCGCTATGTTTGCACGGCTGGGCTGTAGATAAAAGTTGGTGGTTCTTTGCGCAAACATTTCGCTGGGATATGGAGGCAAAGTATGATGCATTTCATTGCACCTGCAAACACAGGCGTGTTTGGAAATACGCTGATTTTATTTCGGCTACTCTTTAGCTGTTTCAATATTAGAACAAGTTATCAAAGACGGGAAGCGAGTAGTTTAAAAACCGGAAATGACTGCACAAAGTCAAAGTCAAAGTTCTAGATTTTATTCAGTTTCGTTCACGAAAATAATCCAGTAGCTGATCAGATTGGTGATCGATCAAAACGAGTACTTTGAGTCCAAAAAAGAGTACAAGCTCCCTATTTTAATAAACGGAAAATTATCAATAGATCACTACACAATTATTGCATTTTGTCATACTTTCACAAGGGTTACTCCAGCTACACAAAAATAAACAAACGAGAACTGCCATGCTATCGGTACGTTTAATGCAACGAGATAAAGTCTTCTATAGAGTCTAGATTCTAAATAATTATGTACCCTAAGTGAATTGTGAGTGAGTGTAAAATGTACAGTGAAAAGCGGGTGGCTCACTTGCGAGTCACCTCTGGGTCCTTTGGCTACCCCTTTGGGGATTACAGTCGTGAGCATCCTAACTAATAATATTATAAATTCGAAAGTGTCTGTCTGTCTGTCTGTTACTATTTCACGCCAAAACTACTGAACGGATTTGAATGAAATTTGCTATTACATATGGTATAGACCCTGGGAAAGAACATAGGCTACTTTTTATCCCGGAATTCCCGCGGGAAAACTTTTTAAGGCGAAGCGAAGTTCGCGGGAACATCTATATAATTATATGTTAGGTCATCGAAACAGCTATCCAAAGCGTTTTTCCTAAACCAGAGTGGATCTGGACCGAAACGAGAATGGCCCACATGGCGTGGCTCAGTGGCTCCGTGAGTACATCTATTAAGAGGTCGTCGACCCGTATACCTATTTGCGCGTCTCCCGAGCACTGATTAACTGGAATTATCTAATAATCGACGCAGCGTCGCGCCTGCGCAGTTGGCACATGCATCATACTAAATAAATAAATAAATAACTTTTATTTCGTTTAAAGCTTAGCCTAGATTACATACAAGGTTGGGACCGCCTAGTAAGTAAACAATACCTGTGACAGACGGCCCCGCTCTTTTAATAACATACGGTTAAAAATATTGAAAGCAACATAAGCTTAACTGTGTAAGATTTTAAGTTAAGGATAGTTAAAGATAACAAAGATAACAATATAACAAGTTATGTGAATCTGACACATGAGTGTGTGTGTGTGTGTGTGTGTGTGTGTGTGTGTGTGTGTGTGTGTGTGTGTGTGTGTGTGTGTGTGTATGTGAGTGTGTATGTGTGTGTGTGTGTGTGCTTATATTAGATTGTTGCATTTTAGACAAAAGTGCATATAAGTAGGTAGGTAATACATTATATAAAGTAGGTATATCACCTTTTTTTTATTATTGTTTTTTTTTTTTTTTTTTTTTTTTTTTAGCATTTGTATTGCAGCAAATCTTCTGTTTCATCATAATTAAGTTTATCTAAGTGTGACGTCATAATTTTTTTACATTCCCGTAAGGACACAGGATATATATTTAATATTTTTTGTAACTGTTTATAAATATGAGCAGATTGCGTCTCATATTGGCGACTAGCAAAAACAGTATTTTTGGATACTGCAGGTATAATAAGATCTTTTCTTCTTTTATTTAGATACTCAGGATTAAAGTGAAGCGTTTTGTGAAATCTTAAAATGATGTTGATAACATAGAGCTTCCTGACTGTAAGTAGATGTGAGTTGGAATATAACAATTCAGTTGAGTACCTGTAGGGTTTGAAAAACATGACCTTGATTAATGATCGTTGGGCTCGCTCCAATTCAATAAATTTTGTCTTAAATGTACCTCCCCATATTGAGATACAATACATTGTAACTGATTGTGCCAGAGAGATGTAAACATCTGTTAGTAATTTTTGAGTGGCAACATGCCTTAACTTCTTAAAAATCCAGATCATCTTCCGTAATCTTACAGTTACCGCCTCTATTTGAGAATACCAGGATAAACGTTGGTCTATAACGACACCAAGATATTTTACTGAGTGTACCTTGTTGATATAAAGGCAATCACAAGTGTTACAACAGATTTTTCCGCATCTGTGTATTTTCAAGTTAAAATTATTATCCGGTTGCGATTTATTGTATATTGAGAAGCACAAGTAGTTCGTTTTTTTAATATTTAGTGTAAGGAGGTTAGATCTAAGTTTTTCAGAGACAAGAGCCAGTCCGATCTCACTCACTCTCTTGACTTCATCCCAGGAATGTGCATAAAACACTAAAGCTGTATCATCAGCATACGAAAAGACCTGTCCATTATTTAATATTAAGTTACAGATTTCGTTTATATAGATTAGGAACAAAGTAGGGCCTAGCACACTACCCTGCGGCACGCCATATTCAACATCAGTAGTATTGCTTACATATTGTCCTATCTTAACGGATTGTTTTCTATCTGTAAGATAGCTTGTTAATAGGTTCAATGGTACTCCTCTAATGCCAATCTGTTCCAGTTTTTTTAAAAGGATGGGTATAGACACGGTGTCGAACGCTTTCTTTAAGTCTAGAAAGACCGTGAGGCACTTCAGTCCGTTGTCAAGTTTGTTTACTATCAAAGAACTCAACGCTGCAACTGCATCTTCTGTTGATTTCCCCTGTCTGAATCCGTATTGCGATTTTGAAATTATGTTAAATTTATCCAAGTAGTTAATTAGTCTTTTATTAATTATTTTTTCTAATATTTTTGATATTGTAGGTAAAACTGAAATGGGTCTGTAATCATTTACGTCCGCTTTATCCCCTCCTTTGAAAACAGGTGTTATTATAGATTGTTTTAAGTTAGTTGGAAAAATTCCCTTTGTAAGACAAACATTAATTAAATGACAAATAACCGGGATTACCTCATCCTTAGAAAACTTTAGAAACTGTGTAGAAACATTGTCCCAGCCTGGGGCACAGTCATTTTTCAAGTTCATGAGTATATTATAGACCTCAGTAACAGAGGTATCAAGAAGGACAAATGAAGAAAGAGAGTTAGGAGATACAGAAGGGTTATCATAGCACGGAGCACCTATGTTCATGTCTTCTGCCAAGCTCTTACCTATACTAGAGAAAAAATCGTTAACGTAGTTTATAGATTCAATGGGGGTTTGTTTAATTTTTAGAAGATGTTCATTATTGTTTTTATCCTTTGTTAGATGTGTTATATTTTTTATGTTTTTCCAGAGAGCTTTGGAACACTTACTTGATGCCGCTAGTTTATCCCTATCATATTTACGTTTAATTTTCTTAATAAGGTTGTTACAAAAGTTGCGGTATCTTTTATATGTTATATCTAAAATTTCATTATTTTTATCTTTTTTTAAGTTTTTTTGCATTCTATTTCTATTTTTTATACATCTGAGGATACCGGGAGACATCCATGGTTTTAGGGTGCGCTTTGATTTAGGTATATTTATCAATTTAGTATTGTCATTAACAGAAATATTTATTTTATTTATAAGTTGTTCTACAATAAAGTTCGGATTGTCACTAAAAAGCAAGTTTCCAATATTTTGATTTTTTAAAGTATTTAGTGCTTCAGGAAAATTTAGTACTGTTTTTGTTTTAGTATTACATATAGGAGGTTTGCAATTGCTTAAGTTTAGAAATATCATAGCATGGTCGGTTATAGTAGTATTAAATACTGCTATTTTTGCGGAAAACGCAGCGTTGTCGATTTTTAGCATAAAGTGATCGAGGCAATTTTTCTCCCTAGTAGGGATTTGATGTCCCGGTAACAGCCCATGTACAGACAATATGTCAAGGTAATTAATTCTGTTATTTCTTTCATATGTATCTTCAACTTGTTTTGGTATTATATTAATATTTATGTCTCCTGTAATTATTATATTTTTGTTTGATTTTATAGTGTCTAGTTGTGAGCTTAGAGAATTTATAAATAAGTCAGCATTTTTATTCGATGGTGAGCGGTAAATACCAAGTACTGTCATATTTTTTAGTTCCACTTGTAGACAGGATGCCTGTACTAGTTTAACTTCCTTCACTGTCGCTGTTAATTGGCTATTAATATAAATAACAACTCCATCATTTTGGTTTAAGTGATGGGTTGTATAGTAGGATGTGTAATTATCTAGTTTTGGGATAGTGTTTTCACTGAGTCGGCATTCCGTTAAGACAAGAATATCCACATTAAAGTCAAGACTAGCCAAAGTTAATTGTAGGTCATCAAAATTTGCATAAATACTTCTAATATTTTGTGAAATCATAGTTAAGTTACTGTTTTTAACTAAAATGTGTTTATTTAATTTATCTATGTCACATGTAAAAGCATGTGCAATTTTAACAGAGTCTATCTCATTCATATTACTTAATACACTATCCATTGTTTATTAATACGTGCACGAGTTTTCGATAAATGTGTATTTTATTTGCTTTAGGTGTAGTCACGAGAGAGACTCCCAGTTATATAGAGAGGTCATAAAATGTATGTACAGTGCCACAAACTTATCTGTTCCGGTGAGAGTTAACTAAATTGGCCCATAACTCATTATTTACTAATAAATTATACATTGATATAGATTAGATGGGTTTATTAAAACCACAAGGGCAAATTATCACTACGGGCAAACTTAAAATCTTATAGAATGAAGAAATATTACATTACGTGAGCTCTCACCGGAACAGATAAGTTTGTGGCACTGTACCTATATAAGCCGCGAGCACAGCATTCGATACTATTTTCGAATGTACACAAACATATGGAAAAAGAACAGTACCCGTATCACGAAAATTCGAGCTAACGAATAGAATCAAATGCGAGTGCGACTATTGTCAACTTGACAGCACTTTCGAACACTTTTTACCTTTCGAATGAGTTTCGAAAAGAATGACCACAGAGTACATAATATTATTCTGACAATGACCTATGGAATGATAGCTGTCAAACTTTCGCAAATCTATACACCGCCATTTTGTTGTTGACAGATTGACAGCACTTTCGAATAGACTATCGAATAGAATGTGCTGCGTTTTTTCCGGATCGCTCTACAGTTGCCCGAGCACAGGATTCGAAACCTCCGTTTACGTTGCGTAGTGGTTGCGTATCGTCAAATGTCACTGTCAAAATGTAAGGCAAATTTGTAAGTTCCAAAAGTGGCATTTGTTTTTTCCATGTTAGGTGGAATTTCACCAAACGCTAAACGTATTTAGTAGCCTGTCATACGTCTGTCAGTTAGTACAAAATGTATTTAAAATTTGATTTAAATACGTTTAGCGTTTGGTAAAAGCGGGTCGCTTCGTAAAGATTCGAAAATAGTATCGAATAATAAATAAATAATAATAATAAATAAATATGTGGGGACATCTCACACACGGCCATCCGACCCCAAGCTAGGCAGAACCTGTGTTATGGGTGTCGGACAGCTGATATATTTACACAAATACATAGATAGATAGATACTAAATATAAATATCAACACCCAAGACCCGAGTACAAATATATGTCTTTAAACAAATATCTGCCCCAGTCGGGAATCGAACCCGGGACCTTCGGCTCAGTAGTCAGGGTCACTAACCACTACGCCATTCGGTCGTCAATCCTATGCTCGCGCCTCTGTATCATCAACTGTCACTATTTTCGAATCTACACAAACATATTATGGAAAAAACAAATGCCACTTTTGGAACTAACAAATTTGCCTTACATTTTGACAGTGACATTTGACGATACGCAACGTAAACTGAGGTTTCGAATCCTGTGCTCGCGGCTTATTGACAGCGATTTTCGGATTTAATTACTATTGAATTTGACATTAATTACTTCGTAAATGTTACTTAATAGTTTTGAGTTCGATGGGGCCCCAGATACAGATGTTAATTCGGATAAAGCTTCTAGTATCAATAATTTACAAGAGTTTTACTTCCGTCATAATTATAAACCCTACCAATTCTGAAACAAATCTGCGGTGAAAAATTCATCCAAGGCATTAACAATAAAAAGTCTATCATATATTTTTCTCGAATTTCCAAAAAGTTGTGGTCAAAAGTTGTTCAGGATAACCCCCATAGTCACCGCTTTTCGACTTACTTTACCACTTTTGCAACACTTTTATTAATTATATTAATACACAATACCAAACATATCCTTACTAATATTATAAATGCGAAAGTAACTGTGTCTGTCTGTCTGTCTGTCTGTCTGTTACGCTTTCACGCCAAAACTACTGAACGGATTTGAATGAAATTTGGTATACATATGGTCTAGACCCTGGGAAAGAACATAGGCTACTTTTTATCCCGGAATTCCCACGGGAAAACTTTTTAAGGCGAAGCGAAGCGCGCGGGAACAGCTATAAATAAATATACGTGAAAAAAAACCAATGCTTGTCTGCAAACGAGAACGAACCGAGAAGGTCACTCTATTTTCCGAAAAAACTAAGTTACGGAGCGCCGCTCCATATAGCATGAAAGCTCTCGTTCGTTCGTTATTTTTGCTAGACTAACCCTTCGGCGATAAAATTCGTATTATGCGACTATCCCCCGGTTTCGCAACTGAGTATTTGAGGTTGAGTCGTTCTCAAAGCCTACTTAAGTTCATACTTATTAAATTTCTGTTTCTGAATTGAGATTTCTTATGATTGAGTTTGGTTTGAGCAACAGAGCTTGAGAAATCTCAAATTTGACAGTTGGCATGCTTATCTTCATGCTTAGCGACAAAAATGCGTTTCACAACGCGTTTGACAGCGCTCAAACCGTACTTGCTCAAAGTTGAGTCTGTCAAATTTAAGTAACCAATTTCGGCTACTTAAACCTTAATCAAATATTTTTACTCATAATTATTGTGAAATATCAAGTATTATACAAGAGTTTTGTTTGCTGTACAATGTCCAGTGACGATACTTCGTTAATCTAATCTTATAACACCATTCATAAATGCAGCCATACCGTCACAAGAAGCATTTAATAGAGCCCAGAACCCAACAAGAAACACCATTGAGTGATGCTTTGTGGTGCTAAAGAGAAGATTCCCATATCTACATTATGGAATGCAACTCAAATTGCAGAAGGTTTAAAAGGTCATTATGAGATGTTGCACAACATGGCTCTAGAACTAGACGATTATACTTGTGGTTCTGGACAATGAAATAGAAGAGGAACCATATGCTGTGCAGCCTTTGCCTCAAGAACTGCAAAGTTTTGAAAACAAGAATATGCTGTAAGAACCATGTAAGAACAGCACTGGTGGAGACATATTAAATATTTATGAATGTAAGGACTTATATTAGATTTCATGGCTATAAATAAAAATATTTGTTTAAACTTTTATATTCTTTAATTAATCATATTTTTTATCAGGAAACAACAAAAATCACAGTAATCACTTAGAAATCAAAATAATGCTCCGGGTATGATTTGTTGTTGTTGTTGTTGTTCTAAGGTACCCTGGTGGTACAGAGGGTCTTCACGAGAGTGTGTCACGCCGTCCGGTCCTCAGCAACCGCTCTGGCCTCCGTCCAGCTCAGGCCTTGCGCTCGCAGCTCGCCGTCGACTGTACGCCGCCATGTGTGCACGAGGCGACCGCGTCTGCGGTGGTGCGTCCCTTCTGATAGTGTGGCCGATCAATCTCCAATTCGCCATGCGACTTATTACTTGATATGTAGTTGGTTCATCGATCCCTTAGTCACAATCGAACAGCAGAAGCGACTTGACCACGGAGTAGAAGAGGGGTTTTTACGCAACGCTTTAGCATGTTGGAGTCCCACACAGATCCGAGTTGAGGGAAGGCAGTTTTCGTTATTTATTCCAGCATTCACACGGGGCTACCAAGTCAGTGCTCTACTTGGTTGCTCACTGGGTCCAGTCACTGAACTAACTAATTATTATCTTTCTTTCCATTTTAATATTTGGTTAGAATCCTTTAATTTAATGGATAACTATGGTAAAATACACAAGATTATATTTGGTTTTGAAGATGAATATTTATGAAATGACAATAGATTTGATTGATTGACAATGAAATGACAATGACATTTCGAATTTCACAGATTGGATTTTGAAATGCGTTCCGTTGTCTATCCTGGTGATTCGAAATTAAAAGAAATATCTGAATTTATAACATTATGGCCTAATATATTATAAATAGGTAATTCTTTAATAATTTAACGTGTTTGAAATTAAATTCGTCAATATTTTTCAACAAAAATCCTATACAATAGTTTTATCGATTAAAACCGGTTTTTTGTACATATAATGAAACGTAAAGTCGTGCTTAGAGGCACCTTGATTAAATACTTAGCTAAGTACGGTTTGATAAAAACTATGTTCGACTTGTGAAACGTAGAAAACCTAAAGTATCTACTCACCCATTGAGCAAATCTCTACTGAGATTTTCTTGAATACTCTATTCTGAAACCGGGTGTATGTATACGACGCTCACATGGGAGTAATAAAGAATTTTATAGCTTTTGAATAGAAATTGAGTGAAATGCTCAAAGCTAAATTTATATATTTGATTCACGATCCGTTGCAGATCCATAAAGCTAAAATGCAGTTTTGTATTAGGTACAAAACCGAGAAAAAAAACTAAAATAATAAGGAGCTAGCATTTAGATTACTGTATCATACTGTAAATAATCCACCCAAGCAAGATTCTTAGAACTAAATATGTATATCATACGTTTTATATTCACTTTACTGATTGTTCCTGTTAAAGCCTATCGGTATCGTACACATCGGTCCAAACTGATTGTCATAAATGTATGAAGAAACGGCGTCTGTAACGCCAATGAAGACGCACAAACTTTTGTGTGTGTATGTGCGATGCGTCCGTTGCCTGCGATGCCGGTGAGCGCTTACTTTTAAATCATCAGACCCCTTAGCATGAATTTTTATCGTGGACGTGACGTGAAATTACTCGATGAATTTTGGTGAGAAATTTTAGTTCTGCTACCGACCGCCAGGGGCGCTGTTCATATTTTCATACAAAATTACTCGATGAACTCTATTTCACGTTCACGATAAAATTCATGCTAAGGGGTCAGATATCGGTTTTCCAACAGATAAACTTTACTTATTGAGACTTAAGGTCAATGTCCAGCAATGACCAATAGCTCATTACGATACGCTAATTAAATTCACTCATTCACATTACAAATAAAATTAAATTATTACACTAACAGCCATTGTGAAATAAGCCAGTGTTACTTTACAGGCCATGAAAAACTTTGACGTAAAACTGTTAAAAGCACTAAAGTTACACTGATACATACATCACTCAAACACTTCTGAAGACCTTTTTATTGCCACCATGCATCGTATAATTACAAAGTGGTAATTATTTTTTTATTATTAAACCCGGCACATAATAAATTTGAGCCACAATGCACTGATTTTTTACTCCTGACAAAAAAGAGGGGTTTTATAAGTAAAACGTGTCTGTGTGTGCTATTTCAAAATAACTAACCCTTAATAAATTCAGTCAGATAAATTTATTTTAAACAATTTTACATCAAACTCCTTTCGCAGTAAAATTGGTATTTTTTGTCTAGTGAAAAAATCGTTGTCAAAACCAGTTCACATAATAATAATATATAGACGACCAAATGGCGTAGTGGTTAGTGACCCTGACTACTGAGCCGAAGGTCCCGGGTTCGATTCCCGGCTGGGGCAGATATTTGTTTAAACACAGATATTTGTTCTCGGGTCTTGGATGTGCCCGTAAAATGGCAATAGGCCCGCCCCCTATTACATTGGGACTAACATAACACTCTGGCGAAAAGTAGGTGCAGCAATGCACCTCTGCCTACCCCGCAAGTTAGTACAAGGCGTGAGTGTGTGTGTGTGTGTATATAGAATATGGCAGTTTTTCAATCATTTAATTTTAAACTTGAACAAAATATTACCGTTTTTTGTTGCTAATATCCTGATGCTCTGTTATTCAATGTTTCAGAAGGCGTCATGCTAGCCTTTTCCGTATAGGAGTAACTTTGTGATTTTCTCAGTGGAACCTTTTCATTGCCCGTGAGTGTATATTAATGAAGACTTCAAACATGTGTTGCATTGTTTATACATACGTACCGTAAGAGCGACCGATTCTGTTTACACTAGTAGTTTAAATTTAGCCTTTAAGACGGTTAAAATAAGAATATAACAGTGTTCGTGATTTGTTCTACGGTGTATGTAAGGTATTGTATGTAGGTACATCTGGTAGTAAGTTTCTGATAAACTCTGGGGTCAACGGATAGCAATATACGGAGAAGCCCTAGCCGGTTTGATTGATTGATTTTAATGCTTTATTTTAAGTTTTGTGAGTTACCCACGGGGTGAAAGCCGTTTATTTAGTCCCCGAGACGGAGTTTGGATCCTAGGCCAAGGGCGCTTATAGTCTGAGGGAGTAAATAGATGGTTCACGCGTGAAAACACTGATTTTCAATACAAATGCGAGAAAACTGAAAAAAGTCGGACTCATTACCAAAATACGACGACCGAATGGCGTAGTGGTTAGTGACCCTGACTACTGAGCCGAAGGTCCCGGGTTCGATTCCCGGCTGGGGCAGATGTTAGTATAAACACAGATATTTGTTCTCGGGTCTTGGATGTGCCCGTAAAATCGCAATAGCTCCGCCCCCTATTACATTGGGACTAACATAAACACTGGCGAAAAGTGGGTGCAGCAATGCACCTATGCCTACCCCGCTAGGGAGTACATTAGTACAAGGCGTGAGTGTTTATATCGACGGTGGAAAGGCAAAATGGTTTAACCCTAGAGTAGTCGCGCCTTTTTTTGTGACACGAGTGCTCGCGTGGCGGCATTTTGCCGCCCATATTAAAGTGTATTTTTTGGATAATTAATAATTACGAAAACTTATAAATGCTTATAATTTGAATAAAATGTAACATATGGTATTAGAAAAAGTAATATTTATAAATTTTATATATTAATTGTTCATTATATGTGCTATCGTTCATGCTTTGGGAAAATTTCTGAACTTTTAGGAACATATTTGTCTTAAGCCACACAAAATCAACAAATCTCAAAATTATAACGAAATTTAGTTGTTATCGCAATATACAGCATTTATTTCAGCAACACAGTCCTGAAACATGAACACACAAAGTTCGTTGCACAGTAACTTTCTTCATGTATTGCACCCTTTTTTGACCTGATATTTTTCTTATATGGAGATAGTTATACGCATGTATTCTCTCTTCTTTAGGGTGTTTTTTGTTGCTCAGGCGGTACAAAACGGGAGATTTGTACCACAAGACCAAGAAAAAACACTTATGTATTGTCCATATGTAAGTTTTTTTTGTAAATTACTATTTATTTCAGGTAAATTCGTCGTAATATTAACTCGTTAGTTAACAACTATTTTTTAATCATAAATCCAATGTAAACTGAAATATATGCATACCTTACATGATATTTAGTTTAATATTACCTAAATATAGTGAAAAACTTAAAATATTTCAATAATAATAAAAAAATATAACTTAATTTTTACTGACGCGAGTGCTTGCGCAGTGAGCATTTTGCCGCCCCGTGCGACACACTCACTTTAATTCTCTTGTCCTGCCGTAACCTGTGCACTGAATGTCTCCAAATTAACGTAACACGTAGGAGAGGAACGCGAAGGCAGCTACATAGACGCTTGACCTTGACGAGTGCATAGTTCACGAAATAATAGACATTTATTGCGGAGGGCGGCAAAATGCTCATAGCGCGAGCACTCTAGGGTTAAGCGCCATGACATAAAATGTTCACCAGAGCGATTTAAAGTTTGAAATTTTCGAAAAAAAATCATATCTCTGTTATTATTCTAGCTATGGCTTTGAAAATTAAAATACGTTAAATTGAAATAGTTTTCTATGTTATTCTGTATATAAAATGAATGTACAGGGTAACGTAACGTACCTAGGGACATTTTCGACTACCCCAACTTTGAATGAAGCTATCGCAGCGTACAACTAAGATATTAATGTGAAATTTCCTTTATTCGGTAGGATATATAATCTATTATCACTAGTATTTGTGCTAAAGCTTTAGTGTGGCCAGATTTTATTAAATTAAGATAAAAGTAAAAATGCTTGTTTTGACCCAAGGTACGTTACACGTTTGTACCTTGGGACACTGTTTCCTATAGCTTTGTACTATGGAAAATGCAAACTTCTAAATAACGCCTTATATCTCTGTTCTTATTGATTTACTGCATCTCTCTTCTGTCTAGTTTCACTCTGGCACTAATAAGAACAGAGATATAAGGCGTTATTTAGATGTTTGCATTTTCCATAGTACAAAGCCATAGAAAACAGTGTCCCAAGGTACAAATTTAATCGTGTCCCAAGGTACAAAAAAGCAATATTTAACCAAACTTTAAATATCTTTATTTTTAATTAATAGGAATCTTTCATATAATTGCCATGTCATAAAATTAAATAACTGAAAAGTTATACGTGACATCCATGTCTTTATTTTGAGCATGCCTCAATGAGATAAAGCAACACAAAAAACTATACAAAAGCTACTTTTGACTCCAAAAAACTTCATATTGTCTTCACCACACACTCGATGCTGGTATGATCACGAGACTCACTAGTTTTGCCAAGCGAGAAAATAAAATATGCCTAGGGTAGAATTTTAATGTGTTTATTTAGCCGGTTTTTAAAATACAATCAATGTCCCGAGGTACAAGCGTCCCAAGGTACGTTACGTTACCCCATATTCTATTTACTGAAATAAGGGACATAAGACATAGGCATCTGAAATCTCAGTCAGGTAAAATTGGCTTAAACGACATTAACATTTTAATTAAATACAAGTAAAAACAATTTAAACACCAAGGAGATTTAACCATCACACCAGGATAATGTTTTATAATAATTTATGTTACTTTAAACATTCCATAAGAATGAATTAACCGCCAGACTAAGGCAATTTATATCTAAGATGAATGACTTAAAGAATAAATGAACTTATAATTGGACCTCAGAACTCGAGAACGGTTGAACCGATTTTGGTCTAGAAACATTTGTGGAAGTCCAGGGAAGGTATAAAAGGTAAGAAGGGTAGGGTAGGGTAGGGTAGGGTAGGGTAGGGTAGGGTAGGGTAGGGTAGGGTAGGGTAGGGTAGGGTAGGGTAGGGTAGGGTAGGGTAGGGTAGGGTAGGGTAGGGTAGGATAGGGTAGGGTAGGGTAAGAAGCGGTACCTGCGGGCCAGCTAGATTGAAAACAAAAAATTCATAATATCTCACCAAGTCGAGCAAAGAAGCGGCATGGCCGTACCTTTTCTCGAAGCATTATTTTATTATAAACTTTATTAACATATTGTTCACCGCGAAATCACTTTGAGATTGAGATCCAAGTGATCAGCAGGTTTACTTATTCATTAATTAATAATCATAATCCAACCGACATTTCTTCGTCCGTCTCTATGCCACCATTCTGTCACCGCCTTTGTCCACCTTCCGTCCTGCCTTCGAGCCAAGTTTCCTGCCGACTCCCATTTCAGTTCCATGACCTGCATACCGACGTCGAAGACTTTTGTCTTTTGGTGATTTACGCTGGTAAATACTGCTGGCACGCTGGGAATACGGTCTGTAAGCGAAATTCTTAACATGGATCGCTCCATAGCTCTCTGTGCAACTCTGATTCGGTGCACAGATTCCTTGGTCAGCGTCCATGTATCGGCACCGTATGTTAGTGTGGGCAAGACACATAAGCAATTATCAATCCATAAGCAGCGTCGCTCGCTTTAAACTATCTGTCAGATTCATACAAGATACGCTAGATTTGATAAGCAAGCGACGATGCTTTAGGATTGTTAATGGCTAAGTTTTAGTGGTGGTAACCCCAAAGGACTATCACAATGTGAGTTGGGTCTCACCCGACAGCCGGACCGAGAACCAAATCGACCGACGATTAGTCGAAAATGGAGACACTTCTGGATGTTAGGAATAAGAGGGTTGCTGATGTCAATAGTGATCACCACTTAGTCGATGGAAAAATGTGCTTGAAGATAGCGGGAGTTTAGGAGCAGGCCACAAGATCTGCCAAAGGTGTCGTGTAAATAAGCTGCAGGACCCACAAGTTAGAAGAAAACTTAGTATCCAGATCGGCAACAACTGGCATCAAAGACGTGTTGTTAAAAATTTGCGAAGAAATAATAAGGCACAAGGAACACTTAAAGAATGAATGGATGTCTAAAGAAACATGGGATATGATCAACCATCAAGGAAGACTTAACGTCGAACTAGACGACCATTCTAAAGAAGCAATTGCGTACGAGTATTTTCTTTGTGAACTTAATATCAAAAGAAATTTATAAAAGGACAAACGCTGCTAGGGGTAACCCTATATCCAGCGATGGTCTCATCGGCTGCCATAGGAAACATGAAGGATCTATACAAAGCATCTTGAAGAACATTGCAACAAAACCCAGGATATCTCCTTGTTACTATGAAAGATTGACTTTCAAGATGGTATGGCCACATTGCCGAAGTTTTTAATGATCCTAACCACCACCTGGGGAGTTGGATGCAGATGCAAATATACCAGGAGCATCTTGTATCTTGATGCATAATCGTAATCATTATGATTAATAAAATCGGCAGGTCTTACAGGCTAGTCAGAGGCCTTCGGGTGGCTTGAAAACGTCTGACAGTTGGGTAGCCCACTTACCCGAAAACTCTCTCAGCACAAGATTGCTTGTGTTGGGGCCCAATAACCCGCGCTAGGCCAACGTGGTAGACTAGGCCTAAACCATTCCTTCATTGGAAGGAGACCCGTGCCCCAGGAGTGGGGACGTAATGGTTCGTGATGAGATTTATGACTATCCTGCATCTTGACAGAAATTTAAATATCCAACCCCCGAATAAGACGAATTGATACGGACCATACGATCGCTGAAGAGTGGCAAAGTACCAGGGAACGATGGATTTCCTACGGTGGCATAAAAAGCAGGATAGATGGAATATACCAGATATTGCACTCTTCAGCGATGGAGGATGATGAAGTGAAGTTAGAGAAAAGTTAATTTAATTCATGTCCAACTTTTTCCTATAAGGTTTGCTTTTCGTTGAAATACTTTATTCTGAAAATTATGGGATACAAACAGGTCGTGGTACTCGTGGTCACTGGTCTTCTATTTCGTATAATTACCTAACAATTTTCAAAATCGGTTAAGTTGATCCAGAGATTTGCGCTTGGGAACACATTTTCGGTTAGATTTTTATATAGATAAGAAATCCTGTTTCTGACTAGATTTCGATATAAATTATTTATGAATAAGTTTATTTATGATATTATTGTGTTATTTGCACTTTTAGTAATTAAAACCACTGAGTATGTTGTACACGTTTAATGTCCGGGCGTCAACGACCTACCCACATGTATTTATACTTAACCTACCTACACTACAATCCCTCCACCAATAGTATAAAACTAATTAAATTATGAAACATAATCAAAACTTATATCTAGGATTAACATTTCTTGTGGCACGGACTGGATAACTATTTCCTACATTGCCTTGTGCCTGTTCGCCCTCAGTAACAGCACCATCATTATCGGAGGTGCAGTCCTCAAATGGCTCGTCATCAGGAGTAGCCTGGTCAGTTGGAATTGCAACACTCTCCTCCCCCTCTGCTACAGAGATACTGTCAGCACCTGATGATGATGATGATGATGATGTTAATTCGTCGCGTGGTGACTCGGCACTCGGTACATTACAATCATAAAAAGTTAATGAGTCATAACTACAATCATCTGTTTGTTTACAACCTCTATACATTAACAGCTGATCAACATGTTTTTTAACCGTTACACCTAAATCATGAATAAATACCATATAAACTGTGGTACCTATTTTACTTTTAATTGTACCGTTTTTCCACACACTTTTGTTTCCATTATTATAAACATGTTTTACCAGTACAGCGTCCCCTACACTGAATTGGATTAGACGTCGTCCACCATATTGTTTAGTTTGTAAGATCTGTTGACAAGAAACATTTTGTTTAGCCTGTGTGGACAGCGACATTGTGGAAGGCTCGCCAGTATTGTCACGCAACAAGTCGAAACGACATCGCAGCGGACGACCAATCATGAGCTGAGCCGGTGAAAATCCCGTAGTACAGTGTACCGAGTTTCTGTAATCGAACAAGTACTTGTTTATAATCTTTTGCGTCATGTTTTGGTTGTCATGTTGTGTTTGGTTTTGTGTTGTCTGATTGTATCAATTTCTTTGATACTAATTTGTACGTAGATAATTTTAAGTTGACTTGGAACAGTTTATTTTTGTCCTCAAATCAGAAACGACGTCTAGCTACAGAAGTAGCTCATCTTATTAACTCAGTTATAAGCATTATAACGAAGAAAACTTGTGTCCCTATTGACACCGTCAGTAGTAATACTGATAATAGTAATAGTACAGTAGATTTAAATTAGATTCTCAGACAACGGGAGAGCATCATAGCGTTGATATAAAGATTGATTCAGTTCACTGCTCTCTCGGCTCAAAACTATTAAAGGACAAGACATTTAAGAATGAATTTAAATTAGTACATCAGAATATTCAGAGTCTTTCTTCTAAATTGTTAGAAATAGAACTATTTTCGGAAAAATTTAACATTGATTGTTTATGTATCACAGAACATTGGTTAGACGAGAATAAAATGATGTTCCAATTGAAAAATTACAAACTTATAAGCTGTTTTAACAGAAAGTGCAACGAGCATGGCGGGTCACTTATATTTCTTAAAGAAAATTGTAAATGTAAAGAACGAAAGGACATAGTTGCTCTTTCTGTTAAACACCATATAGAAATTTCATGTGCAGAGCTAAACAAGTATATAATAGTATGTACCTACAGGCCACCTACTGGTGATTTCATTACCTTTGAGACTGTCATGGAGGATGTTCTAAGGTTAGCTTCCAATAGTAAAAAGGAAGTAATAGTGTGTGGTGACTTTAATGTTGACCTATTAGGTGACTCTCCTAATAGGTCGAAATTACTGTTACTTTTTAAATCATTTAATCTTTTTAATGTCTTTCTGGAACCAACTAGAATTACATCCACGTCGGCCACTTGTCTAGATAACATATTCTGTAACTGTGAGTTTAAAGACAGTAGTGTGATAAATTGTCTGAGGTCAGACCACAGTGGGCAGACCATTACCTTAGTAAACACTGACAAGACAAATAAAACTAAGGTGAGATGCAGACCGATTACTACAAAGAAAATTGACAATTACTTGAAGAAACTAGACGAAAAACTTCCGAAGGTTAAAGTAGATTGCAATTCTAATGAGATGTATACTAACTTATTTAAGATAATAGCTGATGAGTTTGAGAGTAATTTTGAAACGAAGGAAGTTTTGATAGACAATAAAATTAAATTTTGTGACTGGGCTACAGATGGTATTCGCAAAAGCAGGGCGACATTATATGATCTGTATGAGATGAAAACATTCATACTCCGCCCTGACTTTCAATCTTATGTGAAGAAATATAGCAAAATGTACAAATGTGTCTGTCACTGTGCGAAGACAATTTTTATTAATAACAAGATTAAAGACTCGGCTAACAAATCTAAGGCCATTTGGAATATTATTAATAACGAAACGGGGAAGAATCGAACACGCGAGACTAATTTATCTTTAAAGGTAGGCAATGACATAATAACATCAAATGACGAGGTGGCGAGAGTCTTTGAAGAGTTTTTTACGAACATTCCTTTAGAGACTACTTGCAACCTAGATTCTTCAGCTACATTAGCTGAAACCCTGATGAAGGAGAACGCACCTTCAACCGATAAGGAATTTAAATTCAGATATATTAATACATTAACTATTATAAAAACATTTAAGTCCTTAAATATGAAGAAAACTGAAGACTTGTGGGGAATGTCAGTTAAATTTGTTCTTTCTATTATTAATAAAATCGCCCCAATTTTGGCTAACATTTTTAATAAATGTATCGCTGAAGGTGTGTTCCCAGATCTTATGAAATTGAGTAAAATTATACCTCTGTTCAAGAGTGGGGATATGGAGGACCCGGCAAATTTCAGACCTGTCTCGGTTCTTCCAGTTTTGAGTAAAATATTTGAGAGGGTCATACTCAATCAGATGCTTTTGCATTTCAATGAAGCTCGATTGTTTCATAGCCAGCAGTATGGTTTTACAAAAGGCAAATCAACAACCGATGCCGGTACTGCGTTAATTAAGCACATATTTGACGCCTGGGAAGACCATCACGATGCTATTGGAGTCTTCTGTGATCTGTCGAAGGCGTTTGATTGTGTAGACCATCAGACTTTAATTTCGAAACTGGGATACTATGGAATAGGAGGAAAGGCTTTAGATTTGATAGCTTCATATTTAGACAAGAGGCAACAAAGGGTCGATATTAACAATACTAAATCACAGGGGGCTCATGTAAAGATAGGCGTCCCTCAAGGATCTATTCTAGGACCATTTTTATTCCTCATTTATATTAATGACTTGCCTTTTATGGTTGAAAAATTGACCAATATAGTTTTATTTGCTGACGATACTTCTTTGCTTTTTAAAGTTAAAAGAAGTGAAAATATTTTTTATGAAATTAATTCTATTCTATCTGACATACACGATTGGTTTACCGTAAATAATCTTTTATTGAATTCTAAGAAAACGAAATGTATTAAATTTACACTGCCGAATGTTAGACAATGCGATACTAACATTATTCTAGATGGGAATAAATTGGACCTAGTTAATGATACTGTCTTTCTTGGTATGACTATAGATTCAAAGTTGCAGTGGGGACCTCACATTGCCAAATTGGCTGGAAGGTTGAGCTCCGCAGCTTTTGCTGTACGGAAAATTAGACAGCTGACCGACGTTGAAACCGCCAGATTAGTTTACTTTAGTTATTTCCACAGCTTATTGTCGTATGGCATTTTGCTTTGGGGTAGAGCCGCTGATATTGAAACTATATTTGTATTACAGAAAAGAGCCATCCGCTCTATATACAAACTTGGTTCCAGGGATTCATTGAGAGAACTATTTAAAGAAATTAACATCCTTACAGTTCCATGTCAGTTCATTTTTGCCAATTTAATGTATGTACGAAAGAATATTTCAACTTTTGATACAATTGGCAGTAATCATGACATTAATACTAGGAACAAGCATAAGCTGGCTTTTCCAGCGGTGCGTCTGGCGAAAGTTAATAAATCGTTTTTAGGGTACTGTATTAGATTTTATAATAAGCTTCCAACAGAAGTTGCTCAAATGCCAGAGAATAAGTTTAAGTGTTACATTAAAGAGAAACTCAGTAAAAAAGCTTATTATAAAATTGATGATTACCTAGAGGACGTTAATGCATGGCTGTGATAAGTAGTTAGCTCTGCTCATATTATTATAATAATTATTATTAAGCTTATATGTATTGTATACCAACTAGTTTTAAGTCTTTTTTTGAAAAGATGGCTCAGGAGTTTCTTGCCTCCGTTCTTCTCCTTAGACAGAAAGAGCCCCCCCTTATCCGAACGGAGAGTAATTTGTAAAAATTGACGTTCATCAGAAAATTTTATATTTGTACGATGAATAAAAAATTTTGACTTGACTTGACTTGACCGTTGGTTTTAAAATAATTTTTAATGCTTTCTTAACAGACTTAACAGTGTTTTCCGCTTGACCATTTGAAGCCGGATGGTAAGGGGCACTTGTTAAATGCTGAATGCCATTTTTATTACAAAAATCTTCAAATTCTATCGATACAAAATTTGAACCGTTGTCTGTAACCAAAGTTCGCACCAAGCCATACCTACAAAATATTTCAGATAATTTATCTAAAACGCTTTTACTATCCGTTTTTTCCATTAAATAACACTCGACCCACTTCGTATGTGCATCTATTGCAACCAAAAATTGTTTGTTGTACAATGTAAACATATCTAGATGCATTCGCTGCCACGGTTTGGCGGGGTAGGGCCAGGGCGCGAGCGGCGCGCGCGGCGGCGCGGGCCTCAGCGCTGCGCACGCGCTGCACGAGCCGACCTTCTCCTCGATGTGGCGGTCGATGTCGGGCCACCACATCCGGGACCTAGCCTCCGATTTAGTTTTTACAACTCCAAAGTGTGAGCTGTGTAGCTCATCTAACAATTGTTCTCGAAACTTTACAGGGATCACCAGTTTATGACCCCGTAATATGCATCCGTTTTCTAAGGACAACTGCAATCTACACAAAAAATAAGGTTTCATCGTTTCATCATTACTCTTTTTCGGCCAACCATTTTTTATGAATCCGATAACCTTTGTGAGTTCTGTGTCTTTCGCGGTTTCTAATTGAATGTCTCGCATTGTCACCGGTTTTAACATAGCATCTGTTATAAAATTTATATATAAAGTTCTATCCTTTGTGTTCGTGTTAGATTCCGAGTGATTGCTAATTGCTCGTGATAAGAAGTCGGCAACATTGTTTTCACTTTTCACATATTCTATTTTAAAATTGTATGCTGTTAAAAATAAGGCATATCTTTGAAGCCGGTTCGCTGCCAACTCTGGCACACCCTTTTTGCTGCCAAATATTGTCAAAAGAGGCTTATGGTCCGTTCTTAAAGTAAATGGTGTTGACCGGCCGTAAAGGTAATGATGAAACTTCTTTATAGCGAACACAATAGAAGTGGCCTCCTTTTGGATTTGTGCGTAATTACACTCCGCTTTGCCTAACGAGCGCGATGCGTACGCGATGACTCGCTCGGAGCCGTCGGGCTGCCGCTGCGCCAGCACGGCACCCAGCCCCGACGGGCCCGCGTCTGACGTCACTATCGTCTCGTACGCCGGGTTGTAATGGGCTAATACCCGCTCTGAAGCCAATTCACTTTTTATTTTACAGAACGCTTTATTCTGCTCCTCCCCCCATTCCCATTTTACACCTTTTTGTAACAATAAATGAAGGGGACTTAATACACTCGATGTGTTCGGCACAAAGCACCTGTAATAATTCACCATACCGAGGAACGATTTTAGCTCACTTACATTGCTCGGGCATTTACACTGAATAATTGCTTCTACTTTCTTATCGGACTTATGCAACCCGTGTTTATCGATGACAAACCCTAAGTACTCAACCGAATCTTTAAATAACTCGCACTTATCTGGTTTTAGACGCAATCCTGCATCTTCTAGTCTTTTCAAAACCATTTCCAACCTCTCCGAATGTATTTTACGATTTTCTCCAGTGCACAGTATATCGTCTAAAAATATACAAATGCCATCTATGTCACCTAATAAATTTTCCATTGTTTTCTGAAAAATGAAGGGGGCATTTCGTAAACCAAATACCAATCTATTATAGCGATATAAACCCTTGTGCGTGTTTATACATGTCAAATGTTTAGATTCGTCTAAAACTAATTGGTTATATGCCCTGGATAAATCTAATTTTGAAAATTGCTCCCCTCCATGCAATTTTGAAAATAAGTCGTCGATTCGCGGTAAAGGGTAATCATCCATATATAACATTTTGTTTAATGTCACCGAGAAATCCCCACAAATGCGTACGTTACCGTCGGGACGTAATACCGGAACTATAGGCGTGGCTACTTCCGAATGTTCGACTTTTTCTAATATGCCTAGGTCGACTAAACGCTTCAACTCATCTTCCACTTTCGCCTTAAGAGCTAAAGGTACGGGTCGTGGTTTGAAAAATTTGAACTGGGCGTCGGGTTTTACTTTTATTTGAATAGTATGCTTGTTAAACATCCCTAATTCATCGGAAAACAATTTTGAGTATTTCGTCTTTAAGAACGTAACGTAGTCATCTTGTTGTTGTATATTGTTGCAATCTACATTACATAACTGTAAATCGAACACACTAATAAAGTCCCGTCCTAATAAAACCGGTTGTTTTGTTCCAGTTGAAATAACAAATACCGTAATTGGCTTAGTGCGATTGTCATAGGTTACTGGTAACTGTAAACAACCTACTGGTGTTATCTTAGATCCATTATAGCAATTTAACACTACCTGACAACTTTTTAACTTGTGATTACTTTTAAAATGTGATTGATAAATCGATTCAGGTAAAACGGAAACTGCACTCCCGCTATCAATCTCACACATAATATTTTGATCGACAATCGTTACGACTTGTCGCATAGGCTCGCCATTATTACATTTAATATGAAATAAATCGTATTCTACGTTACCTTCAACAATGTCGCCGTCTACAGTTTCCATGAAGTTGTTACTTTTAACTCGAAGTTTGCACATACGTTTTAGGTGTCCCCTTTTATGACAGTTTTTGCACGTTAAATTCACAAACCGGCACTGATCTTTAGAATGGCTCTTATAGCCACACACTTCACAACGAGCACTATCACTATGAGATGCCCCGGCGGCGGCGGCGGCGGCGGCGCGCTGTGCACCCGGGCGCAGCGCGTACAGCTGCGGCGCGGGCTCCTGCCGGGCGCCGCCCAGCGCCAGGCGCGCGCACCGCACGCTCGCCGCCAGCTCCAGCGCGCGGTCGAACGTCAGGCTGCTGATGCTCTCGGAGAACAGCTTCTCTTTCTCCTTCACGTTTTCGAGACCCAGCACGAAGCGGTCCCGCAGCGCCGTCTGTAGCTCCGCCCCGAAGCCGCAGTGCTGCGCCAGACTGCGCACTCGCGCCGCCCACTCAGCCAACTCCTCGCCCGCCCGTTGTTCTGCTTTGTAAAAGTTGTACCTTTCGGCAAAACTGCTTTTCTTTGGAACAAAATGTTTTTCCAATAGCGTCAACAATGCGGTATACTCTTGATCTTCCAAGCTTGTAGGAGAGGCCAAGTCTCTTACGACGCGGTATGTTTCTTCTACCAAGGACGTTAGCAATAGGGCTCTTCGTTTTAATCCAGCCTTATCAGTATCTTCATTAATATCATTAGCCAAGCAAAACTGGTTAAATCTACTTTTAAAGATGCCCCATTCTTGTATCCGATGGTCAAAAGTGAGGTTACCCCCGAACATTCCATTTGCACTACTCGAACACATTATGGTTTTTTACTATATTTTACTTTTCACACACCAATTTATGCAGAAAACAGTAAAAAGTTCACGTGAGTTCAGATTCGTCGCCAATTATTGTGTTATTTGCACTTTTAGTAATTAAAACCACTGAGTATGTTGTACACGTTTAATGTCCGGGCGTCAACGACCTACCCACATGTATTTATACTTAACCTACCTACACTACAGATATATAATTATTATTTTTTATAAAAAGTAATGTCATCTTAATACAATACAAATATTTTACATTAAGAACCATATTGTCATAGAAAAAATATTTTATAAAAAATAAATATTTGGTTGGATCCTTTTAGAGAAACGTTAAAATTCCCTACTTGCATAGAAACAGCAATTTAGGCGAAAGGATCCAAGTGCATATTTATAACTCTCTCTCTCTCAGCCTTCCGTAGTCCACTGTTGGACATAGGCCTCTCCTAACGATCGCCACCCCAAACGGTCACCCGCCATCTGCATCCAGCGGCTTCCCGCTACCTTCCGCAGATCATCAGACCAACGGGTTGGGGGGCGACCGACACGCCGTTTGCCGACACGGGGTCTCCACTCCAGAACCTTTCTACTCCAGCGGTCGTCGGCTCTGCGGGCTACGTGGCCAGCCCATTGCCACTTCAGCGTGCTAATCCTTTTGGCTATGTCGGTAACTTTAGTTCTCCTGCGGATTTCTTCATTACGAATCCTATCTCGCAGGGACACGCCTAACATAGCCCTTTCCATAGCACGCTGAGCAACTCTGAGCTTGTGGATAAGCCCTTTGGTGAAGCACCACGTCTCGGCTCCGTAAGTCATCACTGGCAACACGCACTGATTGAAAACTTTTGTTTTCAGACACTGAGGTATGTTTTCAGTGAAGATGTGTCGTAATTTCCCGAACGCTGCCCATCCGAGTTGGATTCTACGAGCTACCTCTTTATCGAAGTTGGATTTTCCTAATCGGATCACTTGTCCTAGGTAGGGATACTGATCAACAACTTCGATGGTGACACCTCCTACAGTTACGGGCGATGATGAAACATGTTCGTTCGACATGACCTTTGTCTTGTCCATGTTCATTTTCAGCCCAACTTGTTTAGAGGCATCATTGAGGTCTGTGAGCATTTCGCCTAACTCCTCCAGCGTTTCCGCCATAATAACTATGTCATCAGCAAATCGTAGATGAGAGATATATTCGCCATTGACGTTAATGCCCAGTCTTTTCCACTCTACAAGCTTAAAAACATCTTCCAGTGCACAGGTGAACAGTTTCGGAGAAATAACATCTCCCTGTCTCACGCCCCTTTGCAACTGGATCGGTTTTGTGCTATGTTCGTGTAATCGAACTGACATTGTGGCAGCATTGTACATACATCTCAACACCTCGATATAGCGATAGTCTATATGGCACCGCTGAAGGGATTGAAGCATCGCCCAGAGCTCAATAGAATCAAAGGCTTTCTCATAGTCCACAAACGCTAGACATAAAGGTAGATTATACTCCTCGGTCTTCTGTATAACCTGCCGAAGCGTGTGTATGTGATCTATGGTACTATAGCCTTTTCGGAACCCGGCTTGTTCGGGTGGCTGGAAGTCGTCGAGTCTTTGCTCGAGACGATTCGTAATAACTCTCGAAAACAGCTTGTACACATGGCTCAGAAGTGCAATGGGTCTATAATTCTTCAATAGGGCTTTGTTGCCTTTCTTGAAGAACAAAGTCACTACACTTCTGCTCCATGCCTCCGGGCTTGTGCCTTCGAGTATGACGGAATTAAACAGCCTCCGAAGTGCTATTAAAATCGGTCTACCGCCGGCTTTCAGAAGTTCTGTCGTTATTCCATCATCTCCCGGAGCTTTGTTGTTTTTTAGCTGTTTGAGAGCTATACTAATCTCGTCTAGACTGACGTCCGGAATATCTTCGGTATAGTGTCGGGTGAGTGGCGCTCGGCTGTCGTGAGCACCGCTGGTAATAGGGTTTTGTGTTGTGGTGTATAACTGTCCGTAGAATCTCTCAATTTCTCCCAGAATTTCGGACACTGATGAAACGGTGTTGCCAGTGTCGGTCTTCAGTTGGGTCAACAGAGTCTGCCGAACAGATCGATCTCTAGCAAAGACTTTGGAGCCCTTGTTTTGCTCTATTGCGTCTTGAATGCGCTTGCAATTGTAGCGTCTCATATCGCAACGTCTTGCTTTGGCGATCTGTCTGTTAAGACGTCTGTATTCGACCATATCAACTGAAGACTGCAACCTCATTTCTCTCCGTTCTCTTATGAGACTCAGAGTCCCATCTGAGAGTTTTTGAGGTCCTCGGTTGGTTCGGGACGAAAAATATTTCGATCCTACCTCTCGGACAGTTTCCACAAACCTATTATTTAAATCGTCAACTGTAACGCAATTCTCTAAACATATCAGGCGGTCGCAAAGCTCAGACTGAAAGCTTTCGGGATCCTGGATTTGAGCAGGAGTAGGACGGAGCGTGGACTTCATTAGACGGGAGCGTTCTATTTTGTAGTTTATATTCAAAGTGCCTCTTACGAGTCGGTGATCGCTGCCGGTCTTAACCCTACTGATCACTGAGACATCATTGAATATGTGCTTCTTATCCGTCAATATGAAGTCGATCTCGTTTTTAGTCTTGTACCTACGTAATTACGCTGCGCACGCGGCGCCAACTGTCGCATAGACGCACGTCCTCTCCCAATGAACGTCCCGGCGGGGTGCTGAAGCGACACCTTTCCAACCGGTCCTATTTATATTATTGGCGTTTTCACACAATATCCTTCTGGATATAACAGCTTAAACACCATAGACCGCTTCATTGCGATTCTTTTGAATTGTTTTATATCACTTATATCAATTATCTACAAATCGCAAAAAGCTGCTTAAGTGCCAATTGTACCACTAAACAGATTTAGGTAAAGTTGTATTAACCGCCAAACGCCGCGAGTAAGGCTGACTGGTAAAATGGTTTAAGTGCCAGTATGGCTTCAAATTACAAAATTGTAAAATGTATTAAGTGAGTTTATGTTATTTTTGACCAGAAGGCATTTTGTTTTATATCAATTACGCAATCAGGTAGGTCGCTTAAGTAACTAATGATACAAATTCACATTAGTTCAAAATGAATTAAGTCACAATGTTTTACTGTTTTTGTGAGGGTACAATGTTTTATATAACTTTAGTTTTGATCAAGTATGTTTGAACATACAAATGACAAAAAAAGTGGCTCTTAATACAAGAAAAAAGTATTAAGATTTCCAAAATCACCGTTGTCTTAAGCGCCAAAAAGTGCTCAGATCGAAACGAGACCCGCACCATTCGAAAGAGAAAAATCAGGCGATTCCAACGGTATATAGCAATTCAAGCGAGGATTACAGCACAGTTGTATATTCCGATAGGCTTGGCAAGGATTTCGGGCACATGTTGGGTAATCATGTAAATGGAAAAGTTGTTAATTATTGTTACCCAGAACTTACATTCGGACAAATAGTTGAATTAATTTCAGAGAGGTCACACACTGACAAAACAACTATATTTATTATGGTGGGAAATAGTTTAGGGGTGTCAAAGTCTGACATACATAGAAGTTTTGCTATATTAGAAGGCCTTCCTACAAAACATGTATTTGTTTGTGCATTTCCTTACTCATGCACACTGCCTGACAAATGCAATTATATGACATGTAGCCTAAATAAAACAATGTACAATGCATGTTGTAAATCTGATTGTATCAATTTCTTTGATACTAATTTATACGTAGATAATTTTAAGTTGACTTGGGACAGTTTATTTTTGTCCTCAAATCAGAAACGACGTCTAGCTACAGAAGTAGCTCATCTTATTAACTCAGTTATAAGCATTATAACGAAGAAAACTTGTGTCCCTATTGACATCGTCAGTAGTAATACTGATAATAGTAATAGTACAGTAGATTTAAATTAGATTCTCAGACAACGGGAGAGAATCATAGTGTTGATATAAAGATTGATTCAGTTCACTGCTCTCTCGGCTCAAAACTATTAAAGGACAAGACATTTAAGAATGAATTTAAAGTGGTACATCAGAATATTCAGAGTCTTTCTTCTAAATTGTTAGAAATAGAACTATTTTCGGAAAAATTTAACATTGATTGTTTATGTATCACAGAACATTGGTTAGACGAGAATAAAATGATGTTCCAATTGAAAAATTACAAACTTATAAGCTGTTTTAACAGAAAGTGCAACGAGCATGGCGGGTCACTTATATTTCTTAAAGAAAATTGTAAATGTAAAGAACGAAAGGACATAGTAGCTCTTTCTGTTAAACACCATATAGAAATTTCATGTGCAGAGCTAAACAAGTATATAATAGTATGTACCTACAGGCCACCTACTGGTGATTTCATTACCTTTGAGACTGTCATGGAGGATGTTCTAAGGTTAGCTTCCAATAGTAAAAAGGAAGTAATAGTGTGTGGTGACTTTAATGTTGACCTATTAGGTGACTCTCCTAATATATCGAAATTACTGTTACTTTTTAAATCATTTAATCTTTTTAATGTCTTTCTGGAACCAACTAGGATTACATCCACGTCGGCCACTTGTCTAGATAACATATTCTGTAACTGTGAGTTTAAAGACAGTAGTGTGATAAATTGTCTGAGGTCAGACCACAGTGGGCAGACCATTACCTTAGTAAACACTGACAAGACAAATAAAACTAAGGTTAGATGCAGACCGATTACTACAAAGAAAATTGACAATTACTTGAAGAAACTAGACGAAAAACTTCCGAGGGTTAAAGTAGATTGCAATTCTAATGAGATGTATACTAACTTATTTAAGATAATAGCTGATGAGTTTGAGAGTAATTTTGAAACGAAGGAAGTTTTGATAGACAATAAAATTAAATTTTGTGACTGGGCTACAGATGGTATTCGCAAAAGCAGGGCGACATTATATGATCTGTATGAGATGAAAACATTCATACTCCGCCCTGACTTTCAATCTTATGTGAAGAAATATAGCAAAATGTACAAATGTGTCTGTCACTGTGCGAAGACAATTTTTATTAATAACAAGATTAAAGACTCGGCTAACAAATCTAAGGCCATTTGGAATATTATTAATAACGAAACGGGGAAGAATCGAACACGCGAGACTAATTTATCTTTAAAGGTAGGCAATGACATAATAACATCAAATGACGAGGTGGCGAGAGTTTTTGAAGAGTTTTTTACGAACATTCCTTTAGAGACTACTTGCAACCTAGATTCTTCAGCTACATTAGCTGAAACCCTGATGAAGGAGAACGCACCTTCAACCGATAAGGAATTTAAATTCAGATATATAAATACATTAACTATTATAAAAACATTTAAGTCCTTAAATATGAAGAAAACTGAAGACTTGTGGGGAATGTCAGTTAAATTTGTTCTTTCTATTATTAATAAAATCGCCCCAATTTTGGCTAACATTTTTAATAAATGTATCGCTGAAGGTGTGTTCCCAGATCTTATGAAATTGAGTAAAATTATACCTCTGTTCAAGAGTGGGGATATGGAGGACCCTGCAAATTTCAGGCCTGTCTCGGTTCTTCCAGTTTTGAGTAAAATATTTGAGAGGATCATACTCAGTCAGATGCTTTTGCATTTCAATGAAGCTCGACTGTTTCATAGCCAGCAGTATGGTTTTACAAAAGGCAAATCAACAACCGATGCCGGTACTGCGTTAATTAAGCACATATTTGACGCCTGGGAAGACCATCACGATGCTATTGGAGTCTTCTGTGATCTGTCGAAGGCGTTTGATTGTGTGGACCATCAGACTTTAATTTCGAAACTGAGATACTATGGAATAGGAGGAAAGGCTTTAGATTTGATAGCTTCATATTTAGACAAGAGGCAACAAAGGGTCGATATTAATAATACTAAATCACAGGGGGCTCATGTAAAGATAGGCGTCCCTCAAGGATCTATTCTAGGACCATTTTTATTCCTCATTTATATTAATGACTTGCCTTTTATGGTTGAAAAATTGACTAATATAGTTTTATTTGCTGACGATACTTCTTTGCTTTTTAAAGTTAAAAGAAGTGAAAATATTTTTTATGAAATTAATTCTATTCTATCTGACATACACGATTGGTTTACCGTAAATAATCTTTTATTGAATTCTAAGAAAACGAAATGTATTAAATTTACACTGCCGAATGTTAGACAATGCGATACTAACATTATTCTAGATGGGAATAAATTGGACCTAGTTAATGATACTGTCTTTCTTGGTATGACTATAGATTCAAAGTTACAATGGGGACCTCACATTGCCAAATTGGCTGGAAGGTTGAGCTCGGCAGCTTTTGCTGTACGGAAAATTAGACAACTGACCGACGTTGAAACCGCCAGATTAGTTTACTTTAGTTATTTCCACAGCTTATTGTCGTATGGAATTTTGCTTTGGGGTAGAGCCGCTGATATTGAGACTATATTTGTATTACAGAAAAGAGCCATCCGCTCTATATACAAACTTGGTTCCAGGGATTCATTGAGAGAACTATTTAAAGAAATTAACATCCTTACAGTTCCATGTCAGTTCATTTTTTCCAATTTAATGTATGTACGAAAGAATATTTCAACTTTTGATACAATTGGCAGTAATCATGACATTAATACTAGGAACAAGCATAAGCTGGCTTTTCCAGCGATGCGTCTGGCGAAAGTTAATAAATCGTTTTTAGGGTACTGTATTAGATTTTATAATAAGCTTCCAGCAGAAGTTGCTCAAATGCCAGAGAATAAGTTTAAGAATTACATTAAAGAGAAACTCAGTAAAAAAGCTTATTATAGAATTGATGATTACTTAGAGGACGTTAATGCATGGCTGTGATAAGTAGTTAGCTCTGCTCATATTATTATAATAATAATAATTAAGCTTATATGTATTGTATACCAACTAGTTTTAAGTCTTTTTTTGAAAAGATGGCTCAGGAGTTTCTTGCCTCCGTTCTTCTCCTTAGACAGAAAGAGCCCCCCCTTATCCGAACGGAGAGTAATTTGTAAAAATTGACGTTCATCAGAAAATTTTATATTTGTACGATGAATAAAAAAATTTTGACTTTGACTTTGACTTTGACTTTATATAACTCATATTCCCCAAAAGTGGCGGATAATACATTTTGCCTTTCCACCGTCGATATTATACTCTTCTCGTTTCCGGTCCAGCCTAGTAAAAATACTATAATAATGATTGGTAGGTAATTAATGAAAACTTGCTTTAGATTGTTCTGAATCAGGTTTTCCTGTCTAGTCCACTCGTGTAAGAAAGTGGCTGCCAATTTTCCTGTTTCAGTGACACAGAATGACGCAGTGATCTTAAAAAAATACAGGAAAATGACTATTGCGTTATATTTGCGTGAAGGGAAAAACCGAAAACATACGATAAACTAGTTCTATATACAAACTTGGACAAATTTAATATGGTCCATAAAGTCATGAAAATGAAGAGTGTGACTTTGCAAAGACTTTTTGATTATGCTTATTGTCAGTTATTTATTTATTATTTATAGACACTTTTTGTGTACACAAAACATACACAGACAAAAACATGAAGACAGAAAAAGTATATAAGAAGTACACAAAGGCGGGCTTATTGCCTAGTTATTTTCTTGCAGAATGTTAAATTCATCATCACGACCCATCACGTCCCCACTGCTGGGGCACGGGTCTCCTTCCAATGAAGGAAGGGTTTTGGCCTAGTCCACCACGCTGGCCTAGTGCGGGTTGGTGGACCCCAACACAAGCAAGCTTGTGCTGAGAGAGTTGTCGGGTAAGTGGGCAACCCGACTGTCAGATGTTTTCAAGCCGCCCGAAGGCCTCTGACTAGGCTTAACGACTGCTACCGAGGCAGCAACCGGGACCCACGGCTTAATGTGCCGTCCGAAGCACGGAAGCGTCCAGAAAAGCACCACTTGAAATTGGTCACCCATCCAATGGCTGACCATGCCAGTTGTTGCTTAACCTCAGTGATCAGTTACGATCACTGAGGCCGGCTCGACCACGGACGCCTCGCGAATGTTAAATTACAATGTTAAAAATATTACATCATTCATAATATCCAAAATTGGTCCAGAATGATTCACTATTTATTTTATGACAATCCGTTCGGTACGTACAGTACCGATAGGTGAAGAGGTGAACACCTTCCATAAATTGTCAAAATATACTTAGGCCCTGTTTCACAATTATGTCTGGTTAAGTTGCTACCTGTGAGGTAAACTACATGCTGTCACTGTCAAAAAAATAATAACAGAGAGTGACAGCATGTATTTTATCTTACAGGTAGCCACTAACCAGATATAATTGTGAAACAGGGCCTTAACCTACCAAAGTGCTGAATAGTGTGAGTAATATTCATGAAACCGCCATTAATTTTTAAGCTCAGATGGAGAGCGAGAACGACCGACCTAAAACAACACTTTTGGTGAAACGCCATTAGTTAAATAAATACATACCTAGAGAATTAGTCCACGGTCTGACGGAGTATTTAAAGTACCTTAAAGACAGTAGGTACCTATAGTACCTTATACTTATTCATCATCTTCAGCCAATAATGTGGTGGAATTTTATCAGCGACCTTCGTGATATCAGTGTTGATCATCTAAAATTTGCTTAGTATGACCAGTAGATTCAACACCTAGGAAGGTAAGGGTAATTCTGCATTCACGATATTTCACAAAGAATACTAGCTTCTCTTGGCTTTCGGTGGAAAGTATCGGATGAAAACTAGTTGTTATGTAGATTTAGTCTCCATAACTACCATAAAAAAAACACTATATTTATAGTGAAAGCGACATATTTAATAAGTCATTTTACAGCTTTTTGTGAAACAAAACCACGTAGTCTACGCTTCAAACACGAGCCACAGACTCACCTGTCAATTTGTACATAAATTTCAAGATGGCCGCAAAAAGAGACAACGCGAAATTCGATTTTTCAATTTTCACATATCCGATTTCCCGGAACTAAGCGTCTTGGGAAATCTATGAGCCTTAAGGCCCCCACGGCTGCTGTAAGGCGGATCTAGTTACCAACTACCTACCCTTAATCTGCTTGAAACTTTTCACCGGGTTTCAAGAAAACCGCAGCTGTGCGTTTAGGAGCTATTTTTGCTCGTCCGTTTTTCCTGTGAGGTTTATAATGATGTTGGACAACTAGTTTCTTGGAATTTTTGGTAATATTGGTATAAATTCTACCTGTGCTACCACAAAAAAGTCTAAACATTGTTTAACTAATGTTTAAAACGAAATTTGACAGATTTTGTAGGCGTTTGACAGCTCTAAACACCTGTTAAATACTGTCGTTTTTGTGGTAAGGCCCTACATGTCTACATACTTATGTGAGGTTTTTCTATGAAACTCCTGGCGTAGCATTGTAATTAGTGTATTAGTATAACACAATGCAATATATGATTTTTAAGATTTAAAAAGGTTTTAAAAATCAGAATTTGTTTAAAAATAGGTAGCTAAAAAATCTTTAATTAGATCATAATTCATTCTAAAATAAATAAAACATAGTATTTAAGTACTTGTTATTAACTAGTACTTAAGTTAGCTTATTTGTATTTAAGTCGAGAAAATTATCTATTCATTTCAGCATCAACAGTATAAATTAGTAGCTGAAAAAAATTAATGATTTGTAATATCAATATTACCTACTATGTACAGTTGCCACGAAGCATGTTTATCTAACCGCACAGTAATACCGAAGTTACTTTGTACTTATGATTCACGCAGCTTCGATTTTGCCGCTTCTATGATAGTAAAATAATTGTTGTTGCTAAAAACAACATGTACAATTCATTATCGGATGCGCTTCTTTGAAGTTTGAAATTAATAATTATTATACAATACAATGACCAAAAGCGGCCATTTATTTAATAAGTAATGAGAAGTGAAAATGTAAGATAAAGATAAATTACTCTTTATTGCACACAAACAGAAACAGTTTCACATAATATATAGTTACTTAAGAAGCTAACCATACCTATTACAGAGGAAAACTACATGCGCCTTTGGATCAAAGCTAAAACTTATCAGCTGTTCTGTACAAAGTACATAGACATAAGTATGTTATGAAAAAATAACTTAAACATTTCTGAATTAAAATTAAAATATAATCAAGGAGAAAAACCCACTGGTATTTATTTGTGTGATTTACATACACAATGTTCTTTCGGGGCACAGGACAGACCGCAGGGCTTATGACGGTCGTATTCAGGGGAGCCGAGCTATCCCAATAATATGAAGACCTATCGACACCACGATGAAACATTTAGAAAGCATCTAGTGTATAGTTTCAAAAGTCATTTATTATCATGTTCTGGAGTGGAGACCGCGATTAGGCAAACGTAGTATAGGAAGCCCTCCAGCTAGATGGGCTGGAAGTATATGCCTGTGCAAGGCAATGGCTATCAGTCTTTCGTCATATCCTCATTATCATCAGCCTAGGCTATCCACTGCTGGAAATATCGATCTCCCAAAGCACGCCAATGGATGTAATCTATAGCTGTACGCATCCAATCATTACCCACCTTTCGCAAGTTGTCATCCCGTCTCCTAACCACAAGTTAAGATGACCATCAATAGAAGGCGCTCGGAACTCAATACACAGAACATGTATGAAATCAAAGCAAATTACTACGAAATCCTACATCGCGGTATCGAAGCTTCTCAGCTACACTGCCATATTATTATGTACATGTTTCACTGTATATAAGTTACGCAATCTTTTTCTCCCAGGAAAATGATGTTGTAATAATCAAGCAAGTAGGTAAATAGCCGCAGAACTGCTGCGATGTACGGAATAGGGCTGCGTACATTTGCGAACTAACCGCACAAGATTAATGGTCCGCCGGCGGAAAAGACGCGCGGATCCACGTACGTACACCCGTACAGTACGGTCCACGACACTTGACCGATTTTCCTGTAATAGGTATATTTAGAATAGAATAGAATACTGTTTATTTTGCACCATTAAAGAAAACATTACAATTTCACAACATATATGTATATAAAATAGTAAAAAGGCGGTCTTATTGCTTAAAGTAATCTCTACCAGATAACCTGTATATTTATGTTTTACTAGCTGTTCCCGCAACCTTCGCTTCGCCCTATAAAAAATCCCGTGGGAATTCCGGGATAAAAAATAGCCTATGTTCTTTCTCAGAGTCTAGATCACATCTATTTATTGTATTAGGCTAAGCTTATTGCTCAATAAAAAAATATTTATTTATTATTTATTTATAGATCACATGTATACCAAATTTTATTCAAAATCGTTCATTACTTTTGGCGTGAAAGAGTAACAGTCAGACAGACATACACAGTTACATTCGCATTTATAATATTATTACGATGGGATTATTTAGGATTAGGATTATAACTGACTAGTAGCTAAGGTTAAGCAGTTCGTTTCTAATAAATTTTAGTATAAAAATATAATTATTTTATTTGGAGTCATCTCTAACACGGCCACCCGACCCCAAGTTAGGCAGCGTGGGGTTATAACGTGTGTTTCTTTTATCGTATAAATGCAAATAACCGCTACTTTGGTCAACTCTGGTGATTTGTATTGCACAAGAGTACCTACGTCCAAAGCGCAAATATGGAATTGTGGGTTTATTTGTGCCGTTAAATATCATATTTCTGTGTTAATGTATTATCCCTTCTTTAGGCATGTTCATGTTATACCGTGAGTACATACACTGAGTTAAAATGCAAGCATTTGATTGTAGGGCAGATACATTATACGTTTAGGTGGTTTGGGTTTATTTTTGTTTATTACGTGTGAATTAAGTGTGTCAGATTATGTGGACCTGCCCACGGGAAGTTCGCTGTTTAAATATCACCCTGTATAAGGCGTGGATGGGCGTGGATCACACCGCAACGCCAGCTAGCAAAGCGAGTGAGCTAGGCGAGCGTTTTTTTTTCACCTCTACAGGGTGTTGCAAAAAAGCGTATACTAAGTCGAAACTGAAATCAAAATTCAAAAATTCGCGTTTTTTTTTTTAAAGAAACTATGTTGGTCACGTGACTAAAACTATGGAGAATGATTTTTTTTTCGCGAATTTTTGATTTCAGTTTCGGGCTTAGATATACCATGCTGCACACGTAGGTTTCGGCTTAGTATACCCTTTTTTGCACCACCCTGTATATCTAGGCATCTTGTGAGTAGATCTTTTTTATTGCGGCAACACTAGTTTAAACCTATCGTCAGACAAACATTCATACATACATACATACTATCCTACATACATAGCACGTAATATATGATTATATCCTTTGATTCCTGATTCTTTGATTTAGACGTTCGAATGGCGTAGTGGTTAGTGACCCTGACTACTGAGCCGATGGTCTCGGGTTCGATTCCCGGCTGGGGCAGATATTTGTTTAAACACAGGTATTATTTGTTCCCGGGTCTTGGATATGCCCGTAAAATGGCAATAGGCTCGCCCCCTATTACATTGGGACTAACATAACACTCTGGCGAAAAGTGGGTGCAGCAATGCACCTCTGCCTACCCCGCAAGGGAGTACATTAGTACAAGGCGTGAGTGCGTGTGTGTGATTCCGTGCAACAGTTGTATGTATATGTGTTGTGTGACTACATGACTAGCGCGTGCGCATGACGTGTCCGCGGCAAGCCGGCTAATATCTGGAGGGTCACTCTATATAGTCACTCATTTGTCAAAATTACAGGTACTTAAGTGACAAAAAAGGATTTTTTTTTAATATATTAAAAGAAATCATGTTTGGTTGGACAGACCTATGGGTAAAATTATTTTATATTTGGGTGTTTGATGGGTTTTTATGGGGATTGTATGATGTATCACCCTTAAGCTAGGACCACTATTAACGCTACACTCTGTATATAATAACCTATAACCAACGTTAAAAACCCTGACATTCAACTATAATAGACACGTATCTTTTGTTTGATAAAATATGGCTAAGAACTCTACCGTTAATATTATTACGTAAGGCCCAAACATAACAAATTGTAAAAACGGTTTACGCAGATACTCTTTTTGTCGAGGTTAAAAAAGGAAGCTTCAACCGTATAATGAATAACAAAGTTTCTCTGCAGTGCTTAACACAAATCTATCTCGTTGTGTAATAGATCACATGACAGCTACAACAATCCTTTAGGTTAGGTCATAGACTTAGTATACAGGTTGTTGCAAAAAGGGTATACCTACTAAGCCGAAACCAGCATGTGCAGCATGTTATATCTAAGCCCGAATCTGAAATCAGAATTTCAAAATTCGCGAAAAAAAATATTAATTTCTCATAGAAACTTAGTTGGTCACGTGACTTTTTACTATGGAGAATGAATATTTTTTTTCGCGAATTTTGAAATTCTGATTTCAGATTCGCGCTTAGATATAACATGCTGCACATGCTGGTTTCGGCTTAGTATACCCTTTTTGCAACACCCTGTATACTAGGTTGTATACTAAGTCTATGGGTTAGGTGCATTGCTTATCTGTGAAAACTGATATAATTTGTGTGGATCTGACGGACATTTGACAGATAATACAGTGCGACAAACTTATCTGTTCCGGTGAGAGCGAACTAAATTGATCCATATCTCATTACTTACTAATGAGTTATATATTAATATAGATTAGATGGGTTTAATAACACCGCAAGAGCGAATTAACAATACGAGCAAATTTAAAATCTTATAAAGTGAAGAAATATTAAACACTAGCTGTGCCCGCGAGCTTCGCTTCGCCTTAAAAAGTTTTCCCGTGGGAATTCCGGGATAAAAAGTAGCCTATGTTCTTTCCCAGGGTCTATACCATATGTATACCAAATTTCATTCAAATCCGTTCAGTAGTTTTGGCGTGAAAGAGTAACAGACAGACAGACAGACAGACAGACAGACAGACAGACAGACACAGTTACTTTCGCATTTATAATATTAGTTAGGATTAGGATTTACGTGAGCTCTCACCGGAACAGATAAGTTTGTCGCATTTTACTAATGTGTCGGTTCGTCGTTCTTTCGTGAGGTAGAGTAAGCCCTTCGGTGGTTTTGTTCCATTTGTCTTTCTAGAATAAACTCGTGGTATGAGTTTCTCGCTCGTACTTGTATGAGTTGAGTCACTATGGTCGAGATTAGCGTTTCCAGATAAAATACGGTTGACAACAAATCTACTTATACCTAATTAAAAATGGCTCGAAATAGTCATCATCATGACCCATCACGTCCCCACTGCTGGGGCACGGGTCTCCTTCCAATGAAGGAAGGGTTTTAAGCCTAGTCCACCACGCTGGCCTAGTGCGGGTTGGTGGACCCCAACACAAATAGTAACAGTCGGAAAATTCTAACCTAACAAAACCTAACCTACATTAAACAGGCGCTTAGTGTACAAATCTAGCATCTAGATGTGCAGGTTTCCTCAGGGTATTTTCCTACACCGTAATCCTTCCTTATTAATTATAAAAAAATAATTGTTACATGGCAGGATTCGAACCCACGGCCTCACAAGTAAGAACCAAGTCCTTATCGTTACGCCCCCACGATGCGTAGTAAAGCTACATACTTACTATAATATATGTGCCTACAATCATTTATTAAAACGTACACATATTATTATTATGTATACTTATATGTTTACCCAATGGATGCGCACGAGTTGAATAACTTGCGATTATTTATACTATAGTAACTGCGAGCCCTGAAGACTCGCCATTATACACTCACAAGCAATGAAAAAGTTCCAGTTAGAAGCTCACCAAATTACTCCTACACGGAAAAAGGTAGCTTAATGATGCTCTGAATATAACCAACTGAAAACGTTTTGTATGTTCAAATTTTAAATTAGGTATATGTTTGAAAGCATGTAAGTAATAACCTAATAACACTTCATGTTATTATGCTTCCTATTTCTAATTAAATAGTTTATATGTACTTACGTAGCGTATCTTCCAGGCGACAGCTAGTTTACTAAACTTTATATCGTACTAGCTGTTCCCGCGAGCTTCGATTCGCCAAAAAAGAACTGAAGGACTTTTATACAAACTTTCATCCCTATTTCAGATTTTTACACCCATCTTGATGAAATATACCCACTGTAATAAAATAAACATCCACTGCACACACACACACATGGAAAGAAGCATTTAGCACGTGCGGATAATATTTGTGTGTGTGTGCATAGGTGTTAACATGTGTGAGTGAGTGCGTACAACTTTACTCTTGTAAAATAGTAATGTAAACAAATTGTGATCTCAATTGCGTCGTTTTAAGGGTAATTTTGACCTTTAACAGAACAGATGGGTTTGTTTTGGTTTCAATAATCCAATTTTAATAGACAGGAATATTGCATTTGCAATAGCTTGTGTAACTTTACTTTCCATTTAATTAGTTCACATATACTTGTAGGTAGGTAGGTATATAAATTATGATGATGATGATGATGATAATATCCAGGGCTAGTAGCACGGGACGCACTTAAGACGTGACATAAGTTTGGCATCGCGCTCACTCACATCGCTCAGCCTCAAGAGTGAGAATGTATGTCACGTCTTAAACGCGCCCCGTGCTAGCCCTTCTGTTGACAAATAGGTAGGTATCACAGATCCAAACTAATAGAAACATTTTATAGATGATGATTTGGCATCATGCCACCGAGCCCCATGCAACGATGACTCAGAATTAGTTAGTCATCTCTGGTTTTTACTGCCATCCATCAAATTAATCACTGTAAAATGTAAACTAAAATTATTTTTTTACTGTTCACCAATTTACTTTTTGTTTCTTGCACCTTTTAACACTTAGGTATTTTTATTCTGAACGCGAATAAGTAAAACAGAATATACAGCCATACGTGTATAGATAATGAGGCTGGTATTAAAAGAGCTTTGCTTAGGATTTCCCCAAAGATAATATCAAAGAAGAGATCCTAGAATTAGTAATCAAGTAAGTACCTAATTTAATCAGCGATTACGCTGAGTTCTATAAACTAAATATTTATAAGTATAATTACATGTAAGTTTATAGATTTAGTTTGTAGGTTCTCATACAATATCATTATTTTAATTGTTCCTTTAGAATTCTTTAGTACACTTTTTCATAAATATCCTTCCACCCTAAGGGTGTCTTGAAAAAATCACTTTAAGCGATCAGACCGCCATTTTTGTACATATGTGTTAGTGTTTAAGTTAAGTAAGTTTATTTTATGTCTGTGTACAAATAAAGAATATTCTATCTATCAATTATCATCATCACGTTACTACAAATGCAGAGCGACAAGCGGGTGGCTCGCTGTCAAGTCACCTCTGACTATCCCTTCGAGGACTACAGTAGAGAGCATTATGTATGTACACTGTACATTGTACAGTACACTCACGGGCAATGAAAAGGTTCCAGTGAGAAAAACACCAAATTACTCCTAAACGGAAAAGGATAGCTTTATGAGGCTTTCTTCAACATTGAAGTACATTTTACAGAGCATCAGGATATTACCAACTGAAAACTGTAATATTTTGTTCTTATTTAAATTTAATGTTTGAAAAAATTGGGTTTGTTTGGTGTCGGCATTTTGTGAGTGGAACTTTTTCTTTGCCCGTGAGTGTATGTTTAATATTAATACTTTTGTCTATAAACCTTATCTACCGAGAAAAGCTAATCTTTACCCCCTATCGCGAATTTGTTTTAAAAACGATTTTGGATTCATAATGTTTTGAACTTGACACTAACTACTTCGTAAATGTTACTTCGTTTTGACTTCGCGATACCCCCTATGATACCTATATACATATTTGCTAACCGACAGTCCGACAACTGTTGTTCTAGTCTAAGAAACTAACAACTAAATAATATAACAAACACGTACCTGAAAAGAACTATGATTTTCAAAGAGCAACTTCTGTCCTTCTATCGCTTAATCCGGTCTAGCCACCGACAGGAATTTAAAAGGCTCGCCCGAGTTTATACACTAATGAGGCAAACAAAAGCCTTATCAATGAGAGGCACCGTTCGGGACTCAGCCAGAGCCACCTTAAGTCATCTTAAGCCGCCGACACTGAAGTTCGGCAGGTATAATTAATCTTGCCGGGCAAATCACAAAATCAATATTTGAACGCTCGCTGCAGTGCTACTATGCTACTCTCTTCGTATCGTTTTACCTATTATGGTTGTCTGGTAGAGATTGCTATAAGCAATAAAGCCGCCTTTTTGTACTGTTGTTATTTTTTAGTTTTATTTTGTATTGTTTCTGGTTTTTTTTGGTGCAAATAAAGAGGATTGTATTGTTTTATATATTGTATAGCTGTTCCCGCGCGCTTCGCTTCGCCTTAAAAAGTTTTCCCGTGGAAATTCCGGGATAAAAAGTAGCCTATCTTCTTTCTCAGGGTCTAGAACATATGTATTCCAAATTTCATTCAAATCCGTTCAGTAGTTTTGGCGTGAAAGAGTAACAGACAGACAGACAGACAGACAGACAGACACAGTTACTTTCGCATTTATAATATTAGTTAGGATAGTTAGGATTAGGATTAGGATTGTATTATGAAGTGTTTATTGTTTTTTAAACTTCAGCGAAAGTAGAAATGTTTGTTTCGGTTTTCACTCCTTCTACTACTTCTAGATATACATGTCTAGAAATAGCTAATGCAGGTTTCCTCACAATGTTTTCTGTCACCGTAAGATTGGTACACATGGTAGGTAGGTATAATTGATACTTAAATTCCTTGTTTAAATAAAAAGTACATGGCAGGATTCGAACCCACGGCCTCACGAATGAGAGCCGAGACCTTATACGTTACACCATCACGACTCGTAAATCCACCCTGTATTTTCTTTCTTAACTGCGTCAACAAACTAAACAACAAACAAGCAATAATTTACGGAGTAGGTATATCAGGAAAATCATGTCAATTACTTATTATCAAGTCTACTACCGGTTGTAGTTGTAACTTTCCGTACCAAAGGCCCAGTTTCTGATCAAAGCAAAACAACTTAATGAGCATTAAGTCAACGACAATTGAGCTAATCCAAGTGCTCCATTTCATACTCTTAGTGCCAATTTCTCCATAGTCCGTTATCTCACCGACCGGGATTGATTTATTAATTGTACGTCATCTCCATATAAAATTCATGACAGATGTGTCAAAAGACAATCACCCTGATTATGCTCTAACCGACTATGGAGAAATTGGCATTTAAGGTAACCGTCCACCTATCGTTCTCGTACGTACTGCATCAAACGGATTGTCATTAATGTATGAAGAAACGGCGTCGGCAGGACAGAGTGTTATCCTTCAGAGCGGCCTATGCTCAGCACAGCAATCATATTTTAATTTTGTCACATCATTTAAAATAGTTTTTAGGTTGACTGTTAGAATAAGCTTTTAGCATTAATTGTACATTTTGTCATTTACTAAATATGCATTCGATCCATGAATCTCTTTTTATACCGGAAGCAGAAAGTCCATACCTTCTTTTGAGTCCTTTTTATTGCAATAAAGTCCTTTTTACAAAATCAGCCGCAGCTTTTTCCAGAAGTGCCCCTCAATAATCCAATACGTTGGCGCCGGGCGACGGCTCCGCGATAATCGCTCTTGAAGACCAGACGGTCAGCGGTCGATACGTCTGCTTAGTGCCGAATTGTACGGGAGACAGGTTACGAATAAACTGTTTCATATTTATAATGTATAATATAGGTAATTCCTGGTACTAGTTATTATTCTGTGGTATAACTTACTTTTGCCTTAGTCCAAATCCACGCTCTCTATCGCAAACTTGTTTTGACAACGATTTTTGGATTCAAATTGTATTTAATTTCACACTAATTATTTCGTTTTGACTTCGCGATAGGGCCTCCGAGTAGCCAGCACCATCCATAGAGTTGGTAGCTTTTTTGAGAGTTACGAAAATCAGTATACTTACAAACTTTTAAAGTGTAAAGTAGGATGTAGCTATTATATATTTTTTGTGAATCTCCAAAAGTAGTTGTATCCCTGTAATAAGGATAGATATCATACAATAAAACCTATTCTAGGTACACTAATACAATAAAATTAAATAGATAAGTAAGTAATAAAGAACAAAATGTGCTCTAATATGATAAAAAAAACAAGTGCATACCTACATAGGTACTTTAATTTTAAATCCATTAAGTATTAAAATAAAAATGTCGCCGCTAATAATAAAGTTGTACAGAATTATTATTTCAACAAAACAAACCTTACTCAAACAACGTCTCGTGTAAGCTCATGAAATCATTCAATACAGAAATAAGCAATTCTCCGAACTACCCTCACAATTGAGACTAGCGTTATTGAAACTGCATTTCTACGGCTGCCCACATTACTTCCACTTTTTATTTCCATTCGAGACCAGTTTCACATTTTGACGTTTTGTCGAAGTTGCAATATTGTAGACGGCACGGAACATAGAGGTTGTTTGTTTGGATGCGTACCTAGATATTCTTCAATGTTTGAATTTCAGTCAAGAGTAAAACACGCTTTGTCCACGTGGTCATCATCGTCGCAGTCATCATCACATCACTTCCCCACTGCTGGTGCACGGGCCTTCTTTAAATGAAGGAAGGGTTTTAGGCCTAGTCCACCACGCTGGCCTAGTGCGGGTTAGTGGACCCCAACACAAGCAAGCTTGTGCTGTTAGAGTTGTCGGGTAAGTGGGTAGCCTGAATATTTTCCGTTTACAGTTACACATAAGTACATATCTATAATAGGTGCTCTGTGTGCCGTATCGCTGAAGACAGCCGGCGTGTCGGTTGTCAAATTAGAGAGCGCTACACTCGATATTTGTATGAAATGTATTAGGGTAATGAGCAGCTGAAGATTTCAGAGACAACTACTAGTTTCATACTTCATACACGAGACACGTGTACTATATTGTATTGTATTGTATTTATTATTCATAATATTCATTACATGTCAGGGTACATGTACAGTTATATTTAGGAAGGCTGTGTAATGTGATTACTTTGTAAAAGTATAACATTATTTTACATTAATTTCGCATTGCGATAAAAACATCGCGCAAGCTTGAACAATTAATAGGTCAAAGATTTTGAATTTTAAATTAATCACATAATTTGCCTCCGAATACCTTGATGATGATGATACCTTTCTCTAAGAATTGATTTTTATTTTCATTTTAAGTCGGTAGGTACCTATTTTAGTTTTACACTGAATTTTCAATCTCAAACAGTAACATTTCAAAAATCGTGTCCCATAGAATTGGCGCGGCTCGCCAACCTGGTTCAATAATAGGCTTAGATTTAACTAGATGCCTTGTAGGGCCTGAGCCTGCGGGCTTCCTACTGCCGTACCGGGAGCCACGGCCGACCAGACGCCTTAGTTGGACGAATCCCACAGTTTTATCACTTTTAAAGTAATATAGAAAGGCCACTTCTAGACTATCGTCCGAATTAATAGAACGAACTGTCTGTGTATCGCGAACTTGTTTTGATTCAAAATATATTTAATTTAAAACTGACTTCGTTAATGTTATTTTGATTTGACTTCGCGATAGGGCCCCACGATACAGTATTTTTATTTTCTGTCGAATGTCGAAAGAGTCGAATTTTGAGTATCACAAGACACTTGCGGAATTCGGGGATGTGATTTAGTTTTTGTACTTTGATTTGATTTTACAAAATGTGTTAATTTGACACCTAAATTATTGGGATTAGATACGGTCTGATAAAGATCTTTGACTTTTAAAACTATGTTAGTATTAATTTGGGATTTCATGAAAGGTTAACTTATTTTCTTTAAATATTTTTCGTTCCAAACCAGTTTTAGATATAAGTCGATACACACAAGACACTGGACCTATAACATTTTGCTTCTAATGGCACTGCTGAAGTATTCATCCTGGCTGTACCTAGAGCCTAGAGGTGGCCAGTCATTCCAACGACTTTTTTTTCAGCGCACGTGTCAACTGTCAATCGCAATGATTGTTGACATTTAGATCAATTATATACAGGGTCGTTAATAAATAAATTAACAATTATACGTTTAACAATAAAGTAGTCATTATTAATGCTAATTAATCATTAAGTAAAGCGTTAATAGCGGCTCCTTTATGTGAACACGCGAATGAACATTTATATAATGATTGCGTTTCTCGGAATTATAGATAAATTATGGGCATATATTGTTAAATGTTTGTGTTGTTCGGTCTTTACAAACCACCTAATCCACAAGTGAACGGGAATATCACTGATAAAATTTCCACCCTGTATTAAGACATGCCAATATTCGATACTACTTACACGGTATTCCTTTGACACAAGCCGCGATTCACTCAGGCGTAGTTTTTGCAACTGCTGACGGTCTAGTACAGGTTTTGATAGTTTGTCGAAAACTATAAAAGTTTACGTTTTCTCGCATAGGTACTAAGTGGCGCCTCTAATGGAAACTATCATGAAACTTTTGACAGATAATGTTTGCAGATGACAGGAGAAAACGTAAACTTTTTTCTTTTTCAAAAAAAACAAAAAAACACGCACTCACGCCTTGTACTAATGTACTCCCTTGCGGGGTAGGCAGAGGTGCATTGCTGCACCCACTTTTCGCCAGAGTGTTATGTTAGTCCCAATGTAATAGGGGGCGGGCCTATTGCCATTTTACGGGCACATCCAAGACCACAGAACAAATATCTGTGTTTAAACAAATATCTGCCCCAGCCGGGAATCGAACCCGGGACCATCGGCTCAGTAGTCAGGGTCACTAACCACTACGCCATTCGGTCGTTTTCTTTTTCATAAATAGCAAAACCCATACTAGAGGGTCTGAAGCTGGTGCTGGTGCTGTCATTGGGACTTTTTCATTGCCCGAGAGCTGTAGCTCTCGGGCAATGAAAAAGTCCCAATGACAGCACCAAATAACTCCTAAACGGAAAAAGCTAGCTTAATGACGCTTTTATTAAGCAAATAAATTATAACTAAAATACTTAAATGGTTAATTGCTTCCATAACCATTTTATACTAGTAATTAAATAATATCTAGCAAGATTGTCTACCTTTTATGACAAGTCAAAAAAATGCAGTATAGTTTATGTTGATATGTAGACCAGGCGGACCCAGGTGCGATAACTAGTTGAAGCAATTAAGACGTTAATAGTTCACGTGACACCCTCATTCCGTATTTCTAGTTATTCTACTTTTTATTCAGAGCCAGTTACTTAGTTGAATCTTTTGAAGAAATAATTAGAGCCTGTTGGGGATATTTAGGTTTTTGCCATCGATGTATGTGAAGTGGGAAATTGTAGTTTACTACACAATCAATGTTGTGTTAGGTAGGTATGTGTTTTACCGGTTGTACACTACAACTTTTTAATTTTTGTATGTGTGTGTGTTTTTTTTAAACAATAGGTACTACCTACTAAAAAAAATATTTTTGCGAATTTTCAAAAGTTGTTTAACACAGATGAGCGTTTCAGTTTATTAATATTTTAAAAATTATTTAATTTAAAAAAAAACTCCAAATTGAAATAAGCAGTGTTAATCACAAGGTACAAGTGGATACTATTACAGTCGACAATACTAGTTAGATAATTTTATATTTTATTATACCCGTTTTAAACACCCAATACTTCGATTATTAGTTCACTGACAAAAGTGAATTCAAAACAAAAGTAAACTCCTCCCTGTATAATTTTAGTTTTTCCTGCTTTCATATACTTATTTTTTGCACCTTTTCACCTTTTTACTTGTACCTCCTGTAGGTTGGCTGGTAGAAAATGCTTTTAGCATTAAGTCCACCTTTTGTACACTTATATCTCATATTTGTGCAATAAAGTATTAAATAAATAAATATAATCCTCCGATGAAAATTCATGCTAAGTGGTCTGATATTCATCGCCTGGTATCAAGACATCTCACCGCGGGGGGTCACAATCACAAAGTTTTGCACCATAAAGTCCTTTAATTTGTAATTTGCGCGTTTCCTTACCACTTACGGCTAATTAAAATAAAACGCATAAAAGATCTGTATCTAGACATCTGCATACGTTTATTTCACATTGTAGTTTTTCTGCAAATAACTGAAGCGTTTCAGTTGTAGGTTGCTGCTAACTTTTTATTGGATTTAGAAGGTTTTTTAATGAATAGGTATTCAGGTAAATGCCTAGCGAAAGGGGTAAGCCGAAATTGGGTGACTCAGAGAACAGTATATTAGAGTATGCTCAGGAGGTCATTTTGAAAAACATTTGTTCTACGGCAACAGTGCTAAAATATCCATAAAACAGACTACAAAAAATAATATAAAGATAAAATATTGCATACAAACAGAAACAGTTTCACAAACAAAACACAAAATAAATAAAACTATTGGCGGCGTTATTACTAAAAAGTATATTGCAAAAAGAACTAAATGTACCAAAATGCCCCGGAAAGATACAGTAGACACAATCCAGTAAATTTCCTCTCTTTACTAGAGTACATCTAAACGTTTGTAAAAAACTTTTTTCGTCTAGCAAATTAAGTCAGCTATAAATCCAACTAACCTGGCTTTAGCCAGGCCAGAGGTTAACGGTAGTTTAATGCATAATAAAACTGGCAAACGTAGAATCCTAATAACAATTAAATACAAAATACAAAGGGGGTAATTACTGTAGCTACACAACATGACAAAGGAAAAACACATAAAACTTACCCAACGACTAGCTACACTCCGATGCACTAGGTATTTGTTGTCTCTTCAACTTTATTACCTTTGATTTAAGGACTAATTTACTTCGCTCAGTATCTTGTACAGGGTGTATCGTTTTGAAACTTTTTCTTTCAACCGTAAATGTTAATTAATCTATATGCCTATTACATTTTAGCAATAAATTACCGATGGAAATTGCAAAAGCATCATTAAAGTTTAGCAAACCCCGGGGTAGTCAGCCACTGAAGCTATTCTAACTGACTGAATAATCTACGGCTTATCTTTCCACCACGATGACAAATCCTAGACTAGCTTAGCCGAATGAAAGACGAATGGAAGCGTCGGCCTAGCCTTTTAGCTAACAGTATGACTTTCGCAACACCCTGTTAACCGAAAGACATCCACGTTGCTCTGCTTCAAACACCCACCCTGTATTTAAAAGTGCAACAGAGTGGTTCTACGCAATTAATTTTATCGGACATAGGTCTTCACTCAGACGCCATCTTTGTTCGAAAACCAATTGTTCGGGGCCAAACGACTGGATTTCCGGTGCGTAATTTAAAAGTAATTCTTGTGTTTTCAACCGGTTTTAAAATGCCTTCAACAAAAGTACATTAATAATCCTTGATTACTACAAGGCGTGTGCGAATAACTTAGTACAATACTTAGGTACTTAGCGAGCTAATTTTAGAGGGCCTAACTCGTATTTCTTTTGCGATTCGTATCTTTTCAATCTTTTAATCTTTATTTGTGGCAGCGATTTAAAAAATAATGGTTTGCCTAAAATGTGATCTAAATTAAGGCCATGATTTCCCCATGCTATAATATATTATTTATATCGTACCCAAGACGACCATAGACGACCATAGACGACCGAATGGCGTAGTGGTTAGTGACCCTGACTACTGAGCCGATGGTCCCGGGTTCGATTCCCGGCTGGGGCAGATATTTGTTTAAACACAGATATTTGTTCTCGGGTCTTGGATGTGCCCGTAAAATGGCAATAGGCCCGCCCCCTATTACATTGGGACTAACATACCTAACACTCTGGCGAAAAGTGGGTGCAGCAATGCACCTCTGCCTACCCCGCAAGGGAGTACATTAGTACAAGGCGTGAGCGCGTGTTTTTTTTTTATCGTACCCAAGAATATGAATAAGCAAAAATTGCATAGAACCTTAATTCGTTAAAGTATAAAATTGAATCGTATCGTGTTTTCGGCGAATCGTTAGTCGGCCAGTTAATATTCCTATTCTTGTGGTGGGCTCTGTGTGTGTGTCTGGGTGGTATAGTAGCTATAAAGTAAAAGAATAATGTCACTATCCTTTATGCCTCATTTACATGCTTGAAGCTAACGTATGGCTGACGTACATTTAAGGAAAGGGATAGTATTTGCTGAAGATGATGATGAAATCTATATATACATAGATATTCCAGAAAAATAAATAAATAATAAAATAAATAAATAAATAGTCATTTATTTCAGGCTAGACACCCATAAAATATAAGACCTTCAACCAGTCTGCAGACTGAAGATAATCTTTCAATATTCAAACCAATATTACAAAAGCAATAATTTGTGACATCGGGTGTACTTATTATGTGTATGTTTGTTAGTGGTTCACGCAAAATCCTTAAGTATTTTAGTCAAAATATTTGCTATGAAGGAAGATAACCGCCTAGTTTAACACATCCACATTTTATCTCGGAATGAGAACAATTATATTTATTAACATAATATTTACGTTTTCGGTTGTTAATATTCTGATAAATGTTGTTAATAGCATTTTCCGTTCAGCAGTGGGTGATTTAGTGATATTGTCACCGGAACTGTTTCATTGCTTGTGAGTGTATAATACAGTCACCAGTAATTTACTGGTTTTAATTAAATTGCACTTTTCTAAGAGACTGTACTGATTTGCTCGTCAGTTGTTTATAGCTGGTATTAACTACTTTACGATTTACGTGCACTAATCTGGTTTTAGTACCAACCCACGTACGTAGTATCACTTATTTTATTAAGGAGGTACGACTTTTTTGCAATGTTTGTTCAAAGTAAGGCCTGTCTCCCATATCGCGAACTTGTTTTGAGAACAATTTTAGGATTTCAAATGACTTCGTAAATGTTACTTCGTATTGACTTCGCGATAGATCTCCTGGACAAAATTTTATATTGAATGTTGTTTTTTGAAGAAAGTTACACATTGACATTTAAATTTAAAAAAAATATTAAAAAGTCACATAGGGCCTTACCCAAAAAATCTTAAGACAGTATTTAACAGATAATGCTTAGTGCTGTCAAACGCCTACAAAATCTGTCAAATTTAGTTAAACAATGTTTAAAGTTTTTTGTGGTAGTACTAATAGAGTTTATTTTCGCGAATAACCAAAAATTCGTTTACATTGACCCCCTGAGTCCCCCTTCTACCTTTATCACTTTTGCAGTACAGTATATTCTTAACCCAAAATTCATAGAGCTTTTTGTCACTTTAAAATAGGTTTAAAAATTACTTTGACACAGAGTCTAAACTCCTGTGTTTTCAAGTCATTTGTTAACGTTTTCTTAAGTTAAAAAAGGTCTACAAATTTGGAGATTATTTTTTTGTTTGTTGAAAGTCGTCGTTTTCAACCCTTGAGTTGCAATGTCGGTATAAACTACCGCTGCGAAGTTCTCGCCATTACATCTCGCGTCCCATTGTGATTTCCAAACTAAACTTAGGTAATAAAAGTAAATGCTTTCTCCATTCCATAAGTGGGTGCAGAATGGTCATTACTGTTGGTTGCTCTTAACAGGGAGTGAGGTATTCTATTCTATTCTATTCTCTGTGGGGTTGGAAGTACCTACACCTGACTCTCTTCTGGAACCTTTCTGCATATCCCCAAGGTCTAAACTGACTTCATAAGCTTGAACCATTTCCCACCACGCTGGTTGTTCTCGGGTCTTCAATGTTTGTGTTGTTTTTGTCGTGTTACTATGAATCAATGCTCTTTAAGGCCGTAGATTCATAAGAAACATTGTCTTTATTTTGTTTTTGTGGTATAATGATAGGATACGATATACAGAGTGTTCAAAAACAGGTCATACGAAAGAGCCATAGAAACTTTGAATGTCACGTGACTTTTTTCTACCGCTTTCGGTTTAGTATACCACTTTTGCAACAACCTGTATTTAAAGAATTTAATGGCCCTTCTGTTACTATCCTTACTTCTCTGCTTTCAGCCAATGTGTGAAGGCAGTTTGTGCAATCATATTTTTCTTGAATACGACTGTCGACGTTACAACAAGTACAATAGTCGTTTCCGAGACCACACTTCCGTTTCCTCTTTATTTTGTCTACTTCTGTCTACTTTTGCCTGCCTGTTTTGTTAGGGCGAGCGGGACGCAGACAGCGGTTATCTTAATGTGACATAAGTTTCAGTTTGTGTTTTCAAACTATGAATGAATGGACACTATAGAAAGGTGTTTGTTACTTTTGTATTTGTACTGACAAAAACAAGTAGGGTAAAACTGCCAGTTATTAGCCATCGTTAGTTACTGGCCACTATAAACTTAAAAATCATAAAATAAGGAATGAAGCATCACCTGCCATCTGTGTTTTTTAATAGAACTTTGTTATCTAACTGACTTTGATTTTAGTACAATTTTTTGCCACTATGAAAAAAAGCGCCATACTATGCCGCCTTTTTCTGACAGTTGGCGGTCGGACTTCTGCGAGTACGCTTCAGAGTAACGTATTTCTTAACGAAACACATTTCTTCAAAATTTACATTATTGGTGATTGAACGCAATTTAAGTGATTTCTTTAGCATATTTATATGGTGTTAATGGTAAGTTTTATTAATATATTATAGTTTCATGCAATTACCTTTGGGAAGGTGAGTTTTTGGGGGTGGCCAATAATTGAATCAATATATTGCAAATTTTCTGTTACTGGCCGCCTATGCCAATAACTAAATAAAAATGCAAGTACTCTATTTAGATGAAAATCGACTGTTTTCACAATATTTATAAGTTGTAGTATCGTGTGGCAAAATATCACGCACTTTTATCAATTAAATTCAGTTACTGGCATAGGTGGCCAGTATTTAGTGGTGAAGTGGCCAATATCCGACCGATGTATTTTGTTACAGTGCGCAAACCATCAGCAACGGGATGCCACCTAAACGAAGACAGTTTTCTTCAGATGACTTAAATAAAGCCTTCAAATTAATAAAAGACAAGACAAGCCATAAGACAACAGAAAATAGTTTTCAGAAATTCAACAATATTTTATTGAAGGATATCGATCGACGAACCGTCTTGCCCAAAAACTCGACGAGTTTCAGCCCCAAGAGCAAGCTGGGTTTCGAAAAGACTTTAGTACAATAGATCTATACAGTAAGGCAGATTATACAGATGACCGAAGAGTATAATCAGCCTCTGTGTCTAGCCTTTGAGGACAATGAGAAAGCCTTCGTCTCCATCGAGACGGGCAGTTTTGGAATCCTTGGAGAGATGCTAAATCGACTGTCGCTATATCGGGGTGTTGAGGTGTCTATACAATGCTGCTACTATGACTGTCCAAGTACAGGACCACAAGAAAAGACCTATCCAAAGGCAACGAGGAGTGAGACAGGGAGATAAGATATCTCAGAAACTGACGACCGATGCATTAGAAGATGTCTCTAAGACGTTGGACTGGAACGGACACATGTCACACCTCCGCTGCGCAGACGACTTCGTCAATATGGCAGAATGTCTGCCGGAACTCAGCTGGATGCTAAGTGGCCTAAATGCTGCTTCCCAACCTGTAGGCATCCCTCAAAGCCTGAAGACAAAGGTCTAGTCAACCACTGCATCCTGCACAGTGATGACGTATGGTGCAGACTGGTGCACCGATTTAAAGTGCCCATGCTATGGAGAGAGCTATATGCTTGGGGTTGCTCTGATAGATCGTGTCAGAAATAGGGTTATTTGTCAAAGAACTAAGGTTACCGACATATAGCTGACAAAATGTGCTTAGATAAAATGGCAGTCATATCTCCCGATTCTGCCGAAGAACCGATAACCGTTGGGTTAGACGAGCTCTCGTATAGAGACCACGAACAGACAAAAGCAACGTGGGACGCCCTCCTGCCCGCTGGACCGACGATCTTAGGCGGGTAGCTGGTAGTGGCTGGATGAGGAAGGCCGAGGACGAGGACCGAGAGTTATGTTTGGGAGAGGCCTATGTCCAGCAGTGGATGAGTATTGGCTGATGATGATTCTATGACGATGAATAAAATACGCTCGTACAGCGTCGGTAGATCTTGCTTTGCTTGATTGGTTGTATGTAAAGTACGCAGGAACGGTGTTTATTAAGTAATTATATAATGATGTATACAAAAAACATGTAATTGTAAAAGTTATATTCCTAGTATTTTATTCTTAGAAAGTTGATTGTTTTTTTTTGTTTTTGAAGTTTAGCCGTGGTTAATATTAATCGGCAACTGATTTTAATAAAGTTTTTATTAAAGGAGACAACATTAATTTCTATTTTTTTGAGGTTTAAAGCTTTTTTATAAAATTATTTCCTGTGGCCAATAACCAGCCTATTGATGGCCGGTAAGTGATTTTTTTGGCCAATAACTGCAATTTTACACAGGTTTGCAATAAAATATTTTTTTTTATCGGTTATAGTTTTCTAAATAAATTATTGATTTACTGCGAGGAAAAAGTAGCTTTTCTAGATTACATTCATACACCATCTGTCAATTTTGGTTTAATCAGTATGAAATAATTCAGCTTTGAAGTGGCCAATCCGCTTAGTTGGCCAATAACTGGCAGTTTTACCCTAATACAAAGAGTAACATAAAAAATCTGCATAAAATTTCCGACCAGAGCGTCAAAAGGGCACCAGCTCAGCATGTGCTGTGGACAACAAGGCCACAGCGATGCGCGATGGACAACAAGGCCATAGTTCATCCTTGATGTCTCTAACTTCAAGGATCCATCCATTTCGGTTTTGATCATCCCAATGCAAAAAGGATGTAGGTATGTTGTACGTACAGTGGGAATCATGTAACTTGGACAATGCTGGATTAGATACCTACTTACTTAAATTTAAAAGAGGAAGGCTGAGACAGAAGTTATATTATTGATTCCTGCAGTCCACCAACATGAGTGATTATGATTATGAATAGAACCCGTACCACATCAAGATCCTGTTCAAAAAGACTGAATATCTTCAAGAAGAAAAACTTTATTTAGTTAGTGGTTTTTATAATCGTCTTCGTGATCAAATTTCGCTGGCGTCAGGCTATCAAAGTATTTCAAATACGTTACTAGCACTCTTTCAAAGACCATCTTTCAATTTAAATGCAAATACGAACTCATTTTCCGAAGAGAAGCAACGAACGGCTCTACAAATTTATTGTTCATTTTTAGGGTTCCGTAAGTTTGGAACGGAAATAAATATAATAAAATACTAGTTTAGGGATCACTGTATAAATGCTATATACAAAAACATATTCATAGACTAGATAAAATGTACAATAGGCGGCTTTATCGCTAAAAGCAATCTCTTACAGGCAACGTTGTATAGGACAACACTAATGATCAAGTAGTGCAGGGATGACGTACTCACTGACACAAGGAGTTGTAGGTAGGTAAGTACAAGCGTATTGTTGTTGAAAAATTGGGCAAGCCTGGATTTTCGCGATGTTAGATCAACCTTTACAACGACTAAAGCCTGATTATGATCATCAGGCTATAGTCGAAATACTCAAAGCTCTTTATACTCTGTAGAAACATCCACAAGCTTTTTGTTGTCTGGTAGATTTTAAGGTAAGCATTCAATAATAATAATATATAAATATAAACACTCACACCTTGTACTAATGTACTCCCTTGCGATGTAGGCAGAGGTGCATTGCTGCACCCACTTTTCGCCAGTGTTTATGTTGGTCCCAATGTAATAGGGGGCGGGCCTATTGCCATTTTACGGGCACATCCAAGACACGAGAACAAATATCTGTGTTTAAACAAATATCTGCCCCAGCCGGGAATCGAACCCGGGACCTTCGGCTCAGTAGTCAGGGTCACTAACCACTACGCCATTCGGTCGTCGGTAAGGTAAGCATTCAGTATTATCTGTAAGTTTTCAAACAAGTGCGTCCACTTCATCACCATTGCCGACGCCGTTTCCCCATGCATTTATAACCGATAGATGGAAGCTCTTAAAACCCGGCTATACGGAACCCTCACGTAGCTTCCCAACTTCGCCTTATCCGTCTTTTTTTCGTCTCATTACACTTCTTAACTTTAAAGTGGAGTCAAAGGCACTTTGTTTTACTTAAACCGGGGTTAAGTTGGAGTTTTCTATAGCTATTCGCTATTTGCATAAACTTATACTACGGGCCGCGGGGGGAAAGTTGGCAGAAATTGATAACAGACTTCTGGATTTTAGTCGGGGCGGTATCAAGCTTGTTCTTAAGGTTTTGTGAGTGAGAGGATTATGCAATATGCATTTTGAAGAAGAATTTCGTACTTCACTTTAAAAAATCTACAGAGTGCTTGTTTATTAGCCTTTTTGATAACTTATTTATTTATTTAAACTGGAACACCAGCAGCTTATACAACTAACATTTTTAAGACAGATATTAAAATTATAATTTCGTTGTACAAGCCAATTAAAGGTGTACACAACATTCTTAAATTATCAATGACAACTTAAAATAAAAATTTATATAAAATTAACAATTTTTGAAGTTAAATAAAATATATAAAAGGTTTTTCTAAGTACTAAGTACAGAGATCACAGTATGAACACAAATATTTATACTTTAAAACTAAAACAAACAATCAGATAAGTACTAAGAACATTTTTTCATACATTGAATTTTTTTTTAAAAACAATAATAGGAATCGTGAAAAATGTCAAGATTATTATCCAATTTGTTGCTATAAATGTTATGTAGATCACATAGCCTATTTACTGGTGAATGTGAGCCTAAATTTGTCCGCGGTTTAGGTCCACACATTAGTTTTTTAATTGGGTACCTCGGATATTTGAAAGGAATTGGGAAGGAAATACTCTCAAGAAGATCAGGACAGTCTATAAGATTATTGATAATTTTATAAAGAAATAAAAGGTCATGGATCTCACGTCTATTGCGTAATGATTTCATGTTAAAAAAAGTTAGGCGGTGATCATACGGAGATTTATGAGACACATTAGAGGAAATAAAGGCAAGATGACGGGTAAAGGCTCTCTGTATAGATTCAATACGATGTGAGTTGGCTGCATAAGAAGGACTCCAGGCAGAGGAAGCAAATTCGAGATGACTACGAACTAGAGAATTGTACAGTGCAGCGAGCATAGGATTCGATACAATTTTCAAATCTACACGAAGGGACACTTTTACCAAACGCTAAACGTATTTAAATCAAATTTTAAATGCATTTTGTACTAACTGACAGACGTATGACAGGCTACTAATTATACGTTTAGCGTTTAGTGAAATTCCACCTAACATATGGAAAAAAACAAATGTCACTTTTGGAACTAACTTTGCCTTACATTTTGACAGTGACAGTTGACGATCCGCAACGTTAACGGAGGTTCGAAACTTGTGCTGGCGACTCAGGATAATCTTAGTGTCAGCTCTAAAGCTTTTACTTTGACGTTTTATAAATCCTAACATTTGCGCTGCTTTTTTAATAATAGAATCTATATGAGAGGAAAATTGTAATTTCGAGTCAATTATTATTCCCAGGTCACGAATCTCACTGACCTCCGTCACTGCATTACTGTCGAGAAGGTAATCAAAGGAATGTGGAACTTTTTTACGTGTGAACTTAATATTAAAACATTTTTGAGCGTTGATCAACATGCAATTAATATCACACCATTTCAAAATATTATTAACACATTGATGGACACTAGATTAACGGTGAAACTCATAAAAACACACAACATTTTTGTATGGGATTTGAGTGATGATGTGCTGGTGCACATGCCGGCACACTGCCTAGGCGCAGTAAAGAAAACACGACGTCGGTGACCGTTGTGTGCGTGTGAGTTCATACTTTTTTCTGTATGAAAACTTATTGCTTTGTGAAAAAAAGGTACTCTGGGTGCACATATAACTTTGAAATCCTTCCAAATAAAGCACAACAAGATGGTCTTCATACAAACTCTAGGTAAAACAGGACTGCATTGACCGTTGTTGAAATAATTCGAAAAAGAGCGGGGACTGCATTAGACGTTGTGATTTTTTTCTAAAAGTGTGGAGGACGTCAAATGCAGTCAGTGTCCGTCAGTGGGTTAAGATCGTTTTGAAGATACATACATACTTACGCAAAACTTAAAAATGAATTTCATGCAGGCCAATGTTACAATACTTTGATAAAAAAAATTGAGCAATTTTTTTTCGCTTTTTCAGGATTCAACCCTTAATAAAAAAAAACTCAAAATATCGAGTAAATACATGTACCTAACTAATCCACTGATAAAATTCCATCTTGTAGAAACATTCATACATCTCCATAGATATAGTTTGTGACAGACAGCGCACCTGCAGGCACAATTTGCGTATGCAAATACACGGACTATGACCGAGCGGACTGCTCCATGCGTTAGCAGTGGGGGATAGGACTGTGTCACAGTCATTATAAATAAATGTACTAGCTGTTCCCGCGAACTTCGTTTCGCCTTAAAAAGTTACCGGTGAAATGCTATGTGTTTATCCGGGGTGTCAGCTAACTCCATGCCAAATTTCATTTAAATCAGTTCAGCCGTTTAGCGTGAAGAAGTAAGAAACGCACACACACATACAGGGTATTGCAAAAAGGGTATACTAAGCCGAAACCTACATGTGCAGCGTGGTATATCTAAGCCCGAAACTGAAATCAGAATTTCAAAATTCGCAAAAAAAAATCATTTTCCATAGAAACTTTGTTGGTCACGTGACTTTTTACTATGGACAATGATTTTTTTTGCAACACCCTGTATATTTTTATCCCGGGATATCCGCAGGAAAACTTTTTAAGCCGAAGCGAAGCTCGCGGTAACAGCTAGTCATCAATAAAATTAAATCAGCTCATTACCACATAACATAATATATCATGTCAAACACCGTTCCTACCTCCATACCCTGCTTTGTATATTGATTTACGATAGTGCGTTTTATATTCACTGAGATATCACATGACGTATGGCTTTGTGGACAAATTAAGCCGTATTTAGTTCGACGCGTCACCGATAGAGGGCGTTCATTTTAATTAATGAATTTAGGCAGCGCACTGGCAACCTTTGTGATTTTAGTTTTCCCGGTATCCCGGCAATGCCACGTTTATTCGTATTATGCAGTATTAAATACTGTTGTTGTATTGGCTGGCTTTGTGTAAGGAATTTGAGTTAATAAAGCAGGAATAGTTTTAATTGAATTATTCAGGGAGTGGTCGCGATGGTTAATTAATTTTGTTTGTGTGTAGCCGGCCGCTTTGTAAAGAGCCAACGGAATTCGCAATTGCAGTGGCTTACTGTTTTAAATATTCAGGTGGTTTGCATTACACAACTATTGAACTTGATATTTAATACTTTTAATGTTCGTAATGAGCTAATTATTAAATTTATTTAGTAATCGTCGAATGGCGTAGTGGTTAGTGGCCCTGTACTCGGGTCTTGGGTGTTGATATTTATATTTAGTATCTATCTATCTATGTATTTGTGTAGATATATCAGCTGTCCGACACCCATAACACAGGTTCTGTCTAGCTTGGGGTCGGATGGCCGTGTGTGAGATGTCCCCACATATTTATTATTTATTTATTGATTTATAAATTAAACTTCATCTCCATATAAAGTTCATGACAAATGTGTCAAAAGTCAATCACTACTCTAGTTCTGTTATGCTCTAACCGACTATGGAGAAATTGGCACTATCATATCTAATCATAATATAAAATGTACATATTACTACATTATTAACAACCAAGACCCGAGTGTCTTTAAATAAATATCTGCCCCATCCGGGGATTGAACCCGGGACCTTCGGCACAGCAGTCAAAGTCACTAACCACTAGACTCAGACTCAGTAATCCGTGAATAGCTTCAATCCATTTGGGCAGAGGTCGCCACTGCGTTTAGCATAAACGACGAAGTTAAGGCGTGATATAACGGAAGCTCCGCATAGTAACGACGTTATTCCGTTAAACGTGAGTAGTCTGATGAAACTGATAAAATAATAAGTTAATGGTTTGATTGTAAACGGAACTTTGGTTTCGGTATCGAAACGAAATAACTTACGAAGTATGTACATCATTGATGTACGCAACATTGAAGTACATTTAACAGAGCATTAGGATATTACCTACTAAAAACGTAACTAATTGGGGTCGTTTGGTGTCGGCTTTTTGTGAGTGGAACTGTTTCTTTGCACGGGAGTGTAGATCTTCATTTATAGAATCTTCTTAACTAAAACGATTTTGATCAAATTTATCCGATAGCAGTTACAATTTTAATTGTCTATCAAATTCAAACTTGAATAGGTACAGCATAATCATCAAATCTATCCGCATCCATTATGTTAGTACCTACATTTTAGAAGTACTTACTCATGACAAACTCACATCACCCCACTTTGTACACGGGGTTAAAGTGAACTTCGATCACAATCGAAAGCTAGCCCTGCCTAGAGAGTGTTCCTACGCTATTCCAGAGCATAACCACTGAATTTAAATATCTGAATGAAAACACAGATAAAAATAGTCTCTGTTCCATTAACATACAAATGGGTTTGGAACGAATAATTTCAGTGGCGCAGAGACCGGTCAAGCGCGAGTCCTGCAGTTTGCCATTTGAATTTTATAACAATCATACCGTAATATGAACTTAATTACCTATGAACTAAGGACAATCAGCTTAACTGGTATAATACACATGTTTTGTTGTAAGTAGTATGTAAGTGTGACGATGATATTATTAGGTATATATATTATTTTTGTGAAGTATAGTATGTATTAGGTTTATGTATTGTATATTTATGTAACTTATAGGAATATATTTATTATATATTATTATGTATTATATGTATACAAGTAAGTATATTCTAGTGTTTATAGGTTTTTAACAAATTGTCTTTTTCCTCTCAGTCTTTCGCACTACCTATAACTTTCTCCACAACACCCAAGGTTAGCTGGAAGAGAATGCTGTTAGCATTAAGTTCGCCTATGTACATATTTAGTATTGTACAATAAAGAATTTAATAATAATAATAATAAGGTACCTAGGTACCTTAGACGATCGAATGTTGTAGTGGTTAGTGACACTACCTCATACTATGCCGAAGATTCGATCCCCAGCTAAGAAATTTCACGCAATTGGTTATACATTTAATGAGATATACAGAGTGTTGCAAAAAAGGCATACTAAGCCGAAACCTACGTGTGCAACATCGTATATTTAAGCCCGAAAATGAAATGATTTTCAAAATACGCGAAAAAAATGAAAGTTATTCTCCAAAGTAAAAAGTCACGTGACCAAAATAGTTTCTATGGAATTACCATGAAAAATCACGAATTTTGAAATTCTGATTTCATTTTCGGGCTTAGATATATCATGCTACACATGTAGGTTTTGGCTTAGTATACACTTTTTGCAAATACCTGTAGTGTAGAGTAGTAGGTACATTGCACAGCACTCCGAAACGTTTTTCAAAATGGAAACGGAAATTCATGACTCTCTTCTTATTAAATAAATGAAGTTTTGCTTATGATTTCCTGGTTGCCGGGCCGAGATTGGCCGTCTAAGATTACCAATTTATGACATACGAAATCATTTCCAAATGTAACTCGAGCCCTGATATCCAATTTACTGGTAATAAGCATGCATTTACGCTATGTACTTCAATCCATTTCATGAAATCGGAAGACCTAGTGGATAGATAGATAGATAGAATATTCTTTATTTGTACACACACATAAAAAAAACTTACATAACTTAAATACTAACACAAATGTACAAAAATGGTGGTCTTATCGCCTAAAGCGATTTTTTCAAGACAACCTAAGGGGTGGAAGGATATTTTGATCAAAGATGGGTCAAGTGTACTAAAGAATAAGGTAAGGAATAATTAAAATAATGATTTTATTATTATATAAGTCCCTACAAACTAAATCTATAAACTTACATGTAATTATACTTATATACCTAAGATAATAATATATATTTTATAATAGACTACATAGACCTGGAGTGGTGAGTAACGACGACTGATTCCTGGCTTCGATTCTCGGCCTAGATAGATTAGTATATTATGTACACCTGTAATAAGAGTGCTAAATGTAATTAAATTATAACGATAATCGTGTAAACGTTGCATACGTTAACACGCTAAATAAAGGCACCGTTTTATCCACAAAATAGGGGTTAGTGATAGAGAAAATATCGTGAGGAAACCTGGATAGCTAGATTTAGATGTGAACCCACCAACCCGGTTTGGACTAGCGTGCTGGGTAATGGTCCAAGCTTAGAAAGGCAGTTTAGATCTCGCATGGGGATATGCACAAAGGTTTCATTCGAAAGAGCCAGGCGCAGCGATACACCCTCAGTATCGATACAGATAATAGAATAAAATAGAATAGAATCCCCAGAATACCGATACAATCAATCCGCTTCTCTATCTCTTTCGTTGCTTCCGTTGGTGCCAGTTATTATTCTGTGCTTCTGCTAAGATTTATCCCTTTTCGACCTGAATTATTTAACAAAAATGATCAAAATCTCTCGGCCACTAACATAATCTTTACGGAAACGCAGGCTCGGACCTGTCATACTGTAGCCGGCGCGGCGGCCAAGTAATAAAATAAAATTAGCATACAGATTGAAACCCACTGCTGATGTACTGGAGGGTTACTCTATATAGACAAAAAACGAACGGGCGAAAGCTGTCGTGAAATCGGCACGTTTATGCAACGAGATAGAGTCCTGGCTCACTCAGCAGGGTTCCCTAACTTAGTATTTTGTCATATAGAGTGAACCCCCAGTTGCGCTCCTTTCCGAAATAGTCCCATTTTACGTAATTAAATCAGCCCGCCTCATGTCGTGTTTGTACTGATTTTATTTGATTGTTATGTCTTTGTCTGCGTTTTTATGGGGGTTTTAAATGCCGAACCGAAAAGAAAAGGGTTGTTAAGCGTCCACCTTTTGGCATCGCACGCAACGGACGCATCGCATTTAGTATTATTTGCACAGAAATTAATTCAAGTGCGTCCACTTCATCGGCCTTGCCGATGCTGTTTTTCCATATATTTTTGAAAATCCGTGTTTTCCGATACGTACGATATTTATTGTACGGATAGGTTGACGCTTACCTTTACATAACACGTTTTATGAAATAAGAAGATAGATTAGTAGGTACTTAGGTATTTAGTGAATTTTAGATTAATAAGCTATCGGCAAACCAGTTTGGCTTCATGCCTGGAAGGAGTACAACGGACGCCATATTCGCAGTGAGACAATTGATGGAAAAGTTTCAAGCTGTACAAAGAAACCTGCATATGGTGTTTATTGACCTTGAGAAGGCTTACGATCGAGTCCCGAGAGACCTGTTGTGGCGGTGCTTGCAGAACAAGGGTGTACCCGTAAAGTACATAAGTATTGTTCAGGACATGTACGCAGGTGCCAACACACAGGTCCGCACCGCAGTCGGGGTCACCGACAGGTTCGAGGTCAGAGTAGGCGTGCACCAGGGTTCATCCCTGAGTCCATACCTATTTTTATTGGTAATGGATGCATTGACATCTGCAATTCAGAAGGAGGCGCCCTGGTGCATGCTCTTTGCAGACGACATCGTGCTTGTCGATGAGAGTGGGGATGAATTACAGGTGCAACTGAACCAGTGGCGAGATACCCTAGAGAGTGTGGGATTGAGACTGAGTAGGACCAAAACAGAATATATGTTCTGTCAATTCGGAGGGCCTACTTCAGCTGCGTCGATATCTCTGGGTACCTCGCCACTGGCAGTAGGTGAGGATTTCCGATACCTCGGCTCACTTCTACAGAGTGATGGAAGTATTGACAGGGATGTGACGAGACGAATGAATGCAGGATGGATGAAATGGAAACAACTCACCGGCACGACGTGTGATCGCAAGATGCCAATTAAGATCAAAGGCAAAATATATAAAAGCGTCATAAGGCCGGTGATGTTGTATGGGGCTGAGTGCTGGGCAACCAAAGTATGCGATGAGAAAAGGATGCATGTGACAGAGATGCGAATGTTGAGATGGATGTGTGGTGTTACAAGAAAAGATAGAATACGAAATGAGTATATAAGGGGAAGTATGAAAGTGGCTCCTATAGTGGAGAAGATGAAAAGCCATCGTCTTTCTTGGTTTGGGCATGTCATGAGAAGAGAAGATGATTATATGACAAAGAAAGTGTTGGAAATGAGACCCGAAGGAAGGCGCAAGAGAGGAAGACCAAGAAAGACGTGGCTTGATTGCGTGAAAGAAAATATGAGAGAGTGTGGAGTGAATGAGGATATGACAGAGGATAGGGTAAAATGGCGTGACATGACCAACAAAGCCGACCCTAAATAAGGATAAGGCAAGGAAGGAAGAAGAAGAAGCTCACCCACGGCCGTCTGACCCCAAGCTAGGCACCGCCTGTAATAAGGGTACAGCTGATATATTTTACAGATACATATGAACGCCTCGGCCTAACTCGAGTGTAAAATATCTCTCTTTAAACAAATATCTTCTGTCCTGACCTGAGATCGAACCCAGGACCTTCGGCATAGCAGTCAAGCAAAAGAGTGGCTTACGTGCTTTACTCAATAGTAATTAGCATGATTTTAAAAAAAAACTCTATTTTCGAGTTCGCGTGTCGGTTACTGTGCACGTACCGTTTTTGATAATTTTATGAACAGAAGACAATAAATCTGCAGATTTTTTATTATTTTACTGAAAATCTTTTACCGCGTTACAAGTTATATTCATTAACTGCAATAAAACTAATTAGTTGCCAACATAACGCGTGCTGCTAAAAGTCTGTAATCGCCATGCAACAAAGATCAAAGACGTTATGAGTCAGGATCATATGATTTATTACAAACTTACAGACAAAGAAAGAATTACTGTAGGTACCAACACGGTGTAACAATAAAAGGATAGTGGCACAGTCACATGTAGAACAGTGAGGAAGCCTCATTCATACAGAAAACAGTGAAGCACTTGTACGAACTCACTCAGCATAAGCGTAGACCACTCATGATTGATGTTCAGAACAAACTGATTTCAAACAATAATCCCAAAAACTCTGAAAATAGAGTTTTTTTTAAATAGTTTAACTAAAGATATTGATGAAACGATATAATATTTGACTATTATCATATTAGCCACGCTCTCCTCATGGAAATTTATACTATTATTTATTATTTTGCTATTCAAAATAATAGATTCACGACCACGAGCAAAATAGATCCTCTCATAAAAGCTCGATACCAAATGAACCCCAATTATTTTAAACATGAATTTAGAATTTTATCAAAATATTTTCGTTTTGTTAAACTAAGTATTTCAATATGGCCGACGGCGTCATTATGCTAGTCTTTTTTGCTTAGGAGTAATTTGGTGCTATTATCACTGGATGTTTTTCATAGCTTGCAAGCGTATTATTAATATTTTTCATTTCTTTCTCTTCTACTGTAATTCCACATCTTTCATCAATTCATCAATTACGTCAAACTGTCAAGACAAGTCTAGTGTTAGGTGATGAACTTCATTAACTTTCATCACTACCTGCTTCCGTGCTGTGCCTCCGCCGGTGGGCGTCAAACGGAAATCCTTTGGCAGATACAAATTTGGATTAAGGCTGTAAAAATCCAGCCAGCCCGTAATTACCTCCAATGTATCCTCTGTGACGTATCTACCTACAGTAGGTAGGTATCTTTAGTAATTTGAATGTTGAAAATTGAGTTGTTTCAAGTTTCATGTAAGGAACTGTGTGAATTTTATGTAGTGTTAGAAATTCAACGAATATTATACGTAAGTCCAACTAAAAGTAAAATCTCCCAGACAACCGTACTACCTACAGCAGTTAGAAAAGGCTGGGTTGTTAGACAGTCTCAAAAGACAAAAATACATTAACAGTACGATTCATACATAGTAACTTTTTTATTTTAACGTCCTGCATATTTTTGTTCATTTGCTACAATAGTAAGACTTAGAAACAATACCAGTTACAACCATAATAAACTAGCTGTTCCCGCGAGCTTCGCTTCGCCTTAAAAAGTTTTCGTAGGAACTCCTGGATAATACGTAGCCTATGTTCTTTCTCAGGGTCTAGACCAGGGGTCGGCAAGTAGTTTTAGGTAGAGTCCGGATATTGGTCGAAAATTTTTTAAAGGTCCAGAAAAAAAAACAACTGATAAGTATAATAAGTAAGTCCACTATTTATTACTAAAATTAGTGAGAAAAATTGTATCGGCGGTCTTAAGCCAGGTTTTTATAGTTTGGTTCTCGTGAAGAACAGCTAATTCAAAGAGTGTCTTCTAAGTGAGCGTCTGTTAATCTCAAACAATATTTGTTTTTTCAAATAATTCTGAAAATTTTAATAAGGTGTTTCGCATATACTGTATGTCGAACCAAAAATAGTCAATTTTGATATTCTTCTGGGACATGTTTGACCCAAAATCCTTCAGTTGACACCTTTTTATATATTTGCAAAGACACATCTTCTTGCAGATCGATTATTTCCATTTGAAGTGACGCCTTTGGTAGATTAAATAACTTGGCAGCAAGGACTTTTGCTTGGCAGCCACATCTGTCCATTCGACGGCTGCATCAACTTAAAAGGGTGACTTAAGAATCAGAGATAGCTTGCCCATCTCTGCAAAGTCTCGGAACCTTGTGGCGAATTCATTGCTAAGATCGGCCAAAAATACATAGGTACATATACATACATATGCACTCACGACTGTAATCCCCGAAAGGGTAGTCAGAGGTGGCTCACAAGCGGGCCACCCACTTTTCGCAGAACATTTGTACTCACGTGATAGGTTGCGAATCATATCGTTTTGGGATAAGTACAATGCACTTAGGATACATATCTAGAAGTGCAGGTTTCCTCACGATGTTTTCCATCACCTTAAGAGCACGTGGTATTATTGTACTTAAACTCCTTAATTGTAAACACAATTGAAAGAATTCATTGGTACAGGCCAGGATTTGAACCCGAGGCCTTATCTACTACGCCACCACTGATCGATATTCAAATATGCCAAAAATGTTGTCCTCATTATAATTATTATGGTCGTCGGAGAAGCTATAAGTACGTACCTACCTATGAACAGAGCGCGCGCGGCGGCGGCGCGATGTTTTTGATCGATATACATGTTCTAAAATATATTTATTAGATTCGGTAGGTACTAAGTTAGATTATTTCAAAATATTACAATAATATTCAAAGTATTTATTTATACATGACATGCCTACATTACAATATTTGGCGGTCCGAGGTTCAACCTTTCGCGGTCCGCAAACGGACCGCGGTCCGCCTGTTGCTGACCGATGGTCTAGACCATCTGTATACCAAATTTCATTCAAATCCGTTCAGTAGTTTGGGCGTGAAAGAGTAACAGACACATAGACAGACAGACACAGTTACTTTCACATTTATAATATTAGTTAGGATTAGTTAGGATAAATATAATAATAATATTAATTGATTTTTACTGAACTAAGTATAGTACCTACTGGATGTTTTTTAAACTTCGATCGCCTTCTCATCAGTAGAGCGATCCGGAAAAAACGCAGCACATTCTATTCGATAGTCTATTCGAAAGTGCTGTCAACCTGTCAACAACAAAATGGCGGTGTATAGATTTGCGAAAGTTTGACAGCTATCATTCCATAGGTCATTGTCAGAATAATATTATGTACTCTGTGGTCATTCTTTTCGAAACTCATTCGAAAGGTAATTAAAGTGTTCGAAAGTGCTGTCAAGTTGACAATAGTCGCACTCGCATTCGATTCTATTCGTTAGCTCGAATTTCCGTGATACGGGTACAGAAGTGGTATTGTAAGCGGGTTGTCATTTTGACCGTTCACCTAAAAAAATAGCGCGTAAAACTCAGCAATAAAAAAAACATAGAGCACATTCACAAGTAACGTAACAACTTCCTACCTTCGCAGGGATTTATGCTTTTATTTGCCCCACAGGACAATTACAATGACATCTTTATACGAAATCAATGTTAACGTATCCGTGGATCGGTTCACAATCGACGAGGTGGAACGAGGGAAGTGCGGTTAGTTTTCACAGTTATTTACGAGCAATGAAATAGTTCCGGTGAACTAGCAAAATATACTATGTACTAATCCTAGCTAATATTATAAATGCGAAAGTAACTGTGTCTTCCCGGATTTGAATGAAATTTGGTATACATAATGGTCATCATGGTCTAGATCCTGGGAAAGAACATAGGCTACTTTTTATCCCGGAATTCCCACGGGTAAACATTTTAAGGATCGTTTCGTGTCTGAATTCAGTAAGTGGAACTTTTTCATTGCTCGTGAGTGAATTATAGTCGTGCTCGAGAGGTGCCTCTTCAGTGAGTGACGTATGAACTGTATGTACCAATTTATACGCTAATCTGACTGTATAATTTTTGGCTACAGTGACAATTTTCACTCGGCCGCGGAAGTGTGACCAATAAGAAGAAGTGACAATTAGCTCAGTTTGTCACCGACGACGCTATAAGATGTAAAAGATTTTCTTGGTTTTTGAGTTGACATACTGTCTAGTGATTCCTTCATTGCAATCAGATCATAAAAAACAATGGTATATCCGTGATTCGTCGGTTCTCGCTACCGACACTGGTTTTACGAATTTTTACGGATATGTATACGGTAATGGCACAGCTAAACCAATTTTGATTAGAATTCGAATGCTGGTGCAGGCTGCAGCAAAATGGCATGAGAATCGTATGTAAATTATTACAATAACCATGTATTTGCCGATATCATTTAAAAATACTATTATACCATAATGATACACAGTACCTTTGTAATTTAAAACTCAGAACTGTCACTGTAGACAAAAAAAGTGTATTTGACTGCAGATAGAAAAATATATTTTGTATTTAAGGGGATCCCTAAAGCTAAAATGCTAAAGTCGGCTTGATATACTTGATTAGATTGGAAAAACGGTGGCTTCTATCACATTGATAAAAATATATTTTGTAGCAGAGGGTATACTGAACATGTTAGTTGCTTATAAATTGGTGCAGGATTATAATAAGTATGTTAAAAAAAATTGCAAACACACCATGTCTTTTGCCATTTTTTGACTTATTATGAAAAAACCCTCGAAATCAGAGGGCCCATTTTCATGGAATCTTATATGTATGTGTAGGTAATTAAATTCTTAACAAAGTTACCTTAAAGAGTTGGATTTAATGGACCAGAAGTCAACTTTTTTTGCAAAAAACTAATAAATTCCGGTTTAAAAATGATGACACCGTGACAGATTTCAGATTTCTTCAGTCGTCGCCCTGGTGGCGGCCTGTTAGGAGCGATACCCACGCCATTTTATTTTTTATCAAATATTTCACAAAAACTGATTAAATCAACAAATTATGACTACAAGTATTATAATACATATGCATTTGCTATAAAAGTTAATTTTCTAATCATTTTAGATGCAGAAAAGCCGAAAATTCTTAGAAAACATTTCGCCTTTTCGATTTGTTTACATTTTTTACTATAGAGTTACAGATGCATAGATAAAGGTAAACATTGCACATAATGACACTTATTAGATTCTCCGAATAAGAACTATACGGTCAATGCAGTATGCCAAAGCGCGAGCCTGTTTATATTCTGAGGGGTAATTTATTTTATTTTAACGGTTGTGTATGGTAGGTAAGCTACACAATATACAGGGTGTTGAAAAGTAAGTTCATAATTTGTTTTATTTGAAACCAAAAACCGTAGTTAATTAAAAATATATATATTTTAAGATGTGGCAGTCTGTACACTACAGGTTGTTAAAAATAAGTAAGTATTTTTAAAAATTGAAGATCTAAAATTTACATAATTTTTTAAATCTATTTAACAAGCTTTGCAAAAAAGCGGTTAAGTGCGACTGTATCTCGCCATGAAAAAAATGAAATGTTTACTGTAGCTATGAATTTTATGCGTTACAAGTGGAATAAAATACCGCATAATATTATGTACAACTATGTAAGAGCCTAGTTTTTAAAAAAATACTCATAAGAAAATATTAAATACACAGGTTTTTTAACCCCTGAAGGAAATAGAGGGGTGTTATAAGTTTAAAGTAAGGGCTGAATTTTTTTTTTAAATTAGGGTGATAGGTAATGTATATTTTTAATGATTTTTTCAAATAGATAAATGTTATACCATTTTTAAATTGCCATAAAATTACCTATAGTTATAGTTATAGAAAAGGGCAGGGCTACCAGTGCCCATTCGCCACTGCAACCTAAAAGATCTATAAATTATGACTCCCCATGCCGAGTCTCACTCTACAGGCCCAGGTCTTTTATAAACCTGATATTACCTATACAGGATGTTGCAAAAAGGGTATACTGTGCCGAAAGGGTTTGACTCAGGGGTTATTCTGAACAACTTTTGTTCTCCAAGTTTTGGAAATTCTCGAAAAATAAATTCGGTCTCTATAGTAAAAAGTCACGTGATCGAATAAGTTTCTATGTAAAAGGTTTTGTTACGTGAATTTTCAAAATTGTAGAAGAAAAGTGGATCAGAATGGCACCTAAATCCACTTTTGGCTAAGTTTTATACCCTTTTTTCAATACCTTGTATAAAATATCGTCAGCGTCACCTTAGATCGTAATCATCGTACGAGTAACTCCTCGTGACCAAATTTTAGAGGAGACAAAAATACTGTTTTATTTGTAGTTCTAGTTGGCATACTACCCACCTAAAGTTTTTTTTAACTAGCCTAAAAATGATTTGTTTAGACAGTCTATCTTCCTGTTCAACCGCAGCCTGAGTGCCAGTGACTCAATGACTGAAAAGAGGCCATTAGTGCTCCTAAATAAATAAAGCAGGCCTGTAGATTATCTTTCAGTGTACCGACACATCTGATTGCTGTAAGAGCCTGATAAGCTCTTCGAACGAGTCATACCTCTGTGGTGGTACGGTTTCGACCTTTCGGACAGTCAGTTTGGCATCCGAAATGCGGATTCGAATAGTGGGTACAATACTTTGCGTTCGTTCACTGTCGGAGCAGGATAAGAACCACGGGCGAGTTGTTGCGCTGGCTGTTTGCTTAAAAATAGTAACCGCGTTCAACTCTATCCCCTAGAGGGCGAACCTTTAGGGCGGCTCTTGTATACCATCACTTGTCTTCTTATCTGCAGAAAATTTACAGAGGTCATACGTGTCTAACAAGTACATTAAGGATGCGAAAAGAGAGGGTTTGTTTTCACTGAAGAAGTTCAGTTGCGGAGTTCCACAGCGGTAGGTCTTGGACCCCTCTGCTGTGGAACTTGGCATACAACGCGGTCCTGCAAATCAAGCTCGCAAACGGCGTTAGCACAGTGCATTTTTCTAATGTCACACAGGTCGTGAGGTAGGCTGAGAGCCTCCTTCGGGGATGACATCCCAATGATTCATTACGAAAAAATTGCTGCAGCTGTGCTCGCCATGTAGTGCATGGGCTACTTCCGAATCTGGGGGGCTGTTGCAAAGGAGTCCGTTGCCTCTATACGGTACGGGTTCCGTGCGATCTATGATCCTTCCGGGAGCACCTGTCTTGTCAAGTCGAAGAGAATGGCTCGTATTCGACGCAACCTGCAGTACTGGTGGGATTGGTTGGAGGACAGGACAGCAGGAAGCTGCAGCAGCCGTCATGCTGTGATTCGACGCATAGATGCAAAAAAAAGTTGAAAGTAACTTCATGTTAATAAAATATTAGATCTTAATTTAACAACATAACATTGCAAAAAAAAATTAACATTGTTGAGTATGTTATTGTAATTTACTAAAGTAGTAATAAAAACAAAGGCTTATTGCATAGTTTTCGTTCACGTTCGCCTACATCGCACGTTGTATATGAGAATAAAGGGTATAATTACTAAGTTTTCTTGTTTAAAAATCACGGTTTGGGGTTTAGAGGAAAACAAATGGTAAAATGCGGAATACAGTTTTTTTTCGAATAAAGAGGAAAACATGTGAATTCAAAAAACGTTTCTATTGACACCAAAGAGTACTTTTCGCCGAGAAAAGTGGAGTTACAATGTTTGCGATCTAAAGTGATGATAGAACTAGAACTTATTTTTTCAGTTCACCTGCTGTTGAGTGAAATCGTAATTAGGTAAATGACTCCTTGACATGAAAATAACTTTTTTTTTATAATCGTTATAACAAAACCGTTTTTTTTAATACAGCAATATTTGTAGGTGTACTTACAGTGAGCAAAAGAGCGCAGCAAGGTGTAAATTTTTTGGTTTTTAAGAAACAAAAATATTATTTCTATCATATCCCAAATACACATAAGTACTTAAAAAAAAAATACACACTCTCGCCTTGTACTAATGTACTCCCTTGCGGGGGTACTTACATGTTATTATTTTTCTGGTGACCTCCCCATATCCCTTTGCCAGCTACGTAACCTTTTGTGACACCCTGTATATGCAGAGTTCTGCAAACTACTGTTCTGCTTTTGAAACACCAAAAAAAAACAGGTCGTCTAACGAAAAGGTCACGTGACCAAAAAAAAATTATATGAAGAAGCGTTTTTTTCATGAATATAAAAAATTTCCTAGGATAAAAGTTTTTCAGAGTGACGCCTGAGTAACGCCCTTTCGGCTAACTATTCTTTTTTTATTACACGGGGGCAGAGTTTAATACAACACCCTGAACTATTAAACTCGCGATTTTTTTACATTCTGATTTCATTTCCTGGCTTAGAAATAACATCAATAACATGCTGCACACGTAGGTTTCGGCATAGTATTAAACCCTTTTTGCAACAACCTGTATAAATATCGGCACGGGTACGACTTTATATATAATTAATTATTAAATATTAAAAATACTTTCAAATAAAAATTAATATTTTCGTATCACAAAACAATATTACTTACTTAGTATATTTTTAACAAAGTGGCATGTCTTCACTTTTATGTTTTCGAGTGCTATGTTAAAATTTCATGTCATTGTCCGTAGAACGCCCCGCATACCTCAACCCCCCCTCACTAGATTTGACAGATTCTGATTTTCTTCCAGCTTTAGTGACAGCCTTAACTGCGGGACTCTGAAAACTAGTCCAATATTCGTTGTGAGCTCATTGAATTACATTTTGTTTCGGGGCCGCGAGCGCCCTGCGATTGGTCATACAACGAACACCCATACAAACAGAATATACATACATACAAACAAAATATACATACATATAACATACATACGACGAGCGGCAACCGGCAATACGCTGTTCTATTTGATTTTCAAACTGAATTATTTGTGGTTTTCTAGTTACGCGATTTTACCGTTAAAAAACTAATTATTTTTATTCTTCCCGTTGTCTAACTAAATAAAAGTGTTGGAGGGGTCACTCTAGTTAACGAAAAAAGAAGAAGAGAGACCAAACCACGACTCTATTTCGGTTTTTAAACATACCTTTTAACATTGCTTGGCAGCTCTCGTTCGTTCGTTGTTTGCTAAGTTAATGTAACCCTTAAGCAATGCGATATAATTTTTCTTGTAATTTGTAGTAGTAGGTACCTACCTAATTTGTGGTTCCGCGTATTTTAGCTGAAGTATTCTAGCTCTGTGATTTTATTTAGTGTTACCAAATCGCTGAAATGGCAAGCGCCCATCCCCTATTTTATAAAACAGGTTACACTTTTTTCCGTTACTCGTTTCACCGCACCGATTGTATGTTGCTTTAATCAAGCCTAGATGGCTTATACCACGTTTTTCACATGCATGTATACCTAGGTACATACGCAGAGCTATACAGGGTGTTATCAAAGTGGTATACCAAGCCGAAAGGGGGTGATTCAGGGCGTCAATATGTATAACTTTTGTTCAAGGACCTATGGAAATTCTGAAAAATATTTTGCTCCTCGATAGTATAAAACGCCCAAGGTTAACTGGAAGAGAATGCTTTTAGCATTAAGTTCGCCTATGTACAAAATTAATTTATGTGCAATAAAGAATTTAATAATAATAATATAAAAAGTCACGTGACAGTTTCTATGGAGAAGAAAATATTTTTTCGCGAATTTCCAAAAGTCGTAGTTCAGACGTTGTTAAGATTGGCCCCTTGAGTCACCCTTTTCGGCTTAGTATACCGCTTTAGCAACACCCTGTATAGAGTATGAGTACTGGATATGTTTGGGAAATTATGCTTTTATGTTCGGCTAATTTCATTTGCATTCAAAGGGGACATTTAATTGGATTTGGCAGTGGGATTGTGTTGTGACCATCAATTTAACTTTTGATCTACAACCTTCGTTATAAATTTATTAGCTTGATTTATGTTTGTCTGTTGCACCAAAATGGTACTCCGGTGTGAGAGCTGTTCTTTTGGGTTACATCTCGATTTTGGTCAAAAGATAAAGATATAGCTAAACATTTATTTCAAACATTAAAAATTTAATTCAGAGCGTCAAAAAGGCTTGCAGCTCAGCATGTGCTATACACAGTAAGGCCACATCGCTGGTTCTCAGCTGGCGCTAAAGGGGTTACTTACGATCAAAAGTACTGGCGTGGTTTTGAAGTCAAGTTGTGCAAAATACTTAGTTCTGAAATCCTACCTTATATGTTAAATACTTTTTAACTACTGTAAGTATTACTAAAAAATAAAGACATTACATATAAATGTAACAGAGCATTTATAAATTTGTCAAAGTCCAGTATCTCACAAAGCAAGCTGACTGCACTCGGTATTCAATCAAATTGGCGGAAATTCCTCATTTTTCACTTGACTTGTATTTATCAATTTTACATGGAAACCCATACATTACCCGCAAGACTCGAATATTGTTCGGCACCGACATATCCGGGCCAATACAAGAACAAACGACGCATCTATATTGATGCTTCTGCAGTAGGTACAGTGGGACAAGAGTGAAGTGGCCGGTATTCCTGAAGGCTTGAATGAAAAAGTTCCACATACTAATTACCGACACTAAATATCATCATCAGTGGCCACAGCATCTTAACAGATGATAGTTACAGCATATCCAGAGGCACTAGGTGGAGGATGGCACACCACATCTCTTCCTGTGACTGTAAAGTCCAATCGCGGCACCACACTTTCTCCCACAGAGATCGCAGGTGAATTGCGAAACCGCACAAGGTACTTGATTGGTACGAAGTCTTTTCCGCTTTATATTGTTTAGCCAGACTTCGTCGTGTTTTTTAACTCCCTGCTTTAAAACGCTCCGCCATTTCGATCTGTCGTGCGCCACAGTCTCCCATGTGTCAGGATCGATTCCAAAGGAAGTCATGTCGCGCTTGCAGCAGTCCTTGAAACGTAGCATTGGACGTCCTACCTTTCTCTTAGCGAAAGCGATTTGGCTTAGCAGAGTACGTCTTGGTAAATGAGTGGCATCCATCCGATGCACATGCCCCAGCCATCGCAATCTCCGCTGTTTAAGCATTGCGGTAATACCTACTGGGAAACTGTGCAATTTGCAACACCCTTTCGTTAGTGACCCTGTCTTGCCAAGTGATGTTTAATATGCTACGGAGACAGCGCATGTGAAAATTGTTTAGTCTCCTTTCTTACTTTGTATACGACGTCCATTTTTCCGCTCCGTACAAGAGTGTGCTCAGGACACAGGTTTGATACACAACCATTTTTGTCCTAGTTGTAAGATGGTTGTTTGACCACACTCTGCTACTAAGCTTCCCAAACGTCGTAGCCGCTTTACCCAGTCGGCTTCCAACTTCCACGTCCAACGACAAATTGCTTGATATATTGGATCCTAGATAACAAAATTGATCCACAACTTCAAGGGGCACACCATCCAGCAAAATTGTCGGTTTCTGGCTGAAGCCTTGTGCTAAAACGACTGTCTTCTTTGCATTAATTGACATGGAAAAGATGGAACAGGCATGCGCAATTTATTTATGATAACTTGCAAATCCCGCGGAGACCTAGCAATAAAAGCAGCGTCATCGGCAAAAAGCATTGAGTCGATATATTCTCGTTTAGTGCGTGACCTAAGTAGGGTGGAGTTAAAAAGTTTCCCGTCAGTTCTTATGTGCATATACACTCCCTGAACTGAGTCTTCAAAAGCAGCTTTAAGAAGCAGGGAGAAGAAAATGCCAAAAAGTGTCGGTGCTAGAACGCAACCCTGGCGCACTCCTCTCCGCATATCAAACAAAGCCGACGTTCTGCCGTCATAAACAACGGCACCCTGCATACCCTCGTGGAAAGACTTCACCAAGTTAAGAAGTTTTGGTGGACACCCTATTTTTCTGATAGCGGTGTAAAGACCCTCCCGGCTTACAGTATCGAACGCTTTGTTGAGGTCTACAAAAGATATCACAAGGGGACTATTTTGTTCACGTGACTTTTCCTGCAACTGACGTAAGGAAAATATCATATCCGTAGTTGAGCGTCCGGAGCGAAATCCACACTGGGCATCAGGATATACACACGCTCGGTAAGTCGCTGGAGTTTAGCCAAGATGACCCTCGCAAACAGCTTACCGACGATGCTAAGAAGGGAAATGCCGCGGTAATTATTGCAATCCCCGCGGTCCCCCTAAAAAGTTCCACATACTAATTACCGACACTAAATATACCTACCCATTTATTAAAAACATTTAGTTTGAAATATCATCCAAATATTTCGTCGCAGTCGTAGAACAGTGACGGATCTGATTTTTTTCGATTTTCGGATTATTGCAGATTCTTCTTTAAAATTTCATTATTTACCTATACAACAAAAGTTTTTTTTTAAATCTTTTATAATAAGCGAAATACAGAGTCGAACACTGACGGTTTTGATTTTTTCGCGTAGAACATGGGCGCTTGTGCAGTCCCGTCGATGTTCCGCGGTGACCCTCGCCCCCCGCGACCCGCTCCCACGCGACGGTTTGTTTGTTCTGTCAGTGTTCTCTGTAGGAGCACATGAAACACGCAATGAGTACTTAAAATGTTTTTTTGCTATAATTATTATTTAAAAAGTTCTGTTTTCAAAGTAAATATTTTTTTAATACTTCTCCCATAGAACAAAGACGGTCTCTTAAATCCGTCGTTATTCTTAGAACTTTGTTTAAAAAAAATAAAAGCCCTAGTTTTCGCTAAAATCATTGAGAAGTTAGTTATAATTAGGTACAGTGTATTAAAAAAACAATATTGTTTGTTTGTTAAATTTAGTGACGGTATTTCAAATGCGACTATGTTCTTTGTCCTAACTATTGGTGTTTTGTATATACCGTCATTGTTCTATGGATAAGTGGTAGACGTGTGTAGATAACCGTCGTTATTCTTTGGAATTATTTTAGGATACGTCGTTGTTCTTTCATAATATTACGTATTTTCCATGGAAAATAAATTAATTTATGATTTTTCAGTATATTTTTGCTAATTTATTATGTTTTTAAAACTACCTATGTGCTAAAAAACAATGTAAAATTATGTACTTAAGTTTTTTTTTTGTTCATCAACTCTACTGCCAGAGGCAGGTGACGATGGGAGCACGGTACCATGCGGGTAGGTTTGGAATTATGTTTTTCCAACCATTTGCATGAGTTACCAAACATACAAACCAAGTCAGCCGCAGAATCCACATCAAATATTAAATTTCTGTATTAACAGCTACCGTTACATCAACTGCAAAGGGAAAGTCCTAGCATCAACCGAATGCTGGTGATTGTCAAACAGCTGAGGATAATGACCATCGCGAAGCAGTTTGAGAGGATCCTTACATGGCTACGGATAAGATGACAGCAATTTCCTTCATTGACTGACCACAATCAGTAAATTCTCTAGTTCTAGGGGTGAATGGCATCGCGAGGGTGTCAACGTGATCGGACAGCAGTGAATTTACTGTTTGCGGGCAGTAAATAATTAAGGAAATTGGTATCATCTTATCCGTAGCTATGTAAGAATTATCTTGAACTGCTTGGGGATGATAATTTTGGAATATGGAAACTATAGACCCGTTAGCTTGACAACACACATGTATAAATAATTCACAATCGCATCCGTTCTCTGCTGAACTAACATCAACCACCAGAACAAGCCGGTTTCCGACCTAGTTATTCTACCGCGAACCCTCTATACACGCTCAATCAGATTACTGAAAAGTTCATAGAGCTTAACACACCACTTTATCATGTATTTATTGACTATACAAAAGGTTTCGACAGTATCTACCATCAAGCAATACTTTCCGCCCTTAAAACCACAATATTTATCCAACCTACATCGAACTCGTTGGTACTATCTACATAAACAGCTCAGCCAACGTGAAATTGGAAAAACCTGGTACTGGTCCAACGTTTCCGATTGAAAAGGGTGTCATACAAGGCGACCCTCGCTGTACACGCTTTACAATTTTCCTTAAAGAGGTCTTCAAGAAGTTGACACAGTCCTGGGAGGACAAGGACATCAATTTCGGAAGTAAAAAATAGTCAACCCTCGGTTTTGCGGACGATATTGCCCTATTCTCCCACTCCAGCTCAGAGCTCCAACAAATGTAGCGAGAGCTATCCACGGCAAGCCTTGAAGTTGGACTAAAGGTGAACCGTTCCAAGGCAACAGACATGACAAACAGCACGAAACGTAGGGTTGAGGTAGATAGGCAGGAAATACAATATGTCAAAGAGTAATTTATTTGGGCGCGCGGGATAGCGTCCTTCGTCGTGGGTGCTAAGACCGCCAAACTGAAGTGAGACTGGGCGGCGCACGTCTGTCGTATGCAGCCGGATAGGTAGTGTAAAAATGCTACCAAATGGGTAGCCGATAACGGCCGCCGGCACAGGGGCAGACCCAGAAGAAGATAACGGGATGACCTAGACGTGTTTAGTAGGAACTGGAATGAGGAGGCCATGAACAGGGATAGCTGGAAGACCCAGGAAGAGACCTTTGCCCAGCAAAGGGTCACAAATGTCACAATTGAGTTGGGAAACTCCGTCACATATTTTCCTGGGCCATCTCTGATCAGAGAAGAAGACTTTTATCATTAGAGCCTGAAGACAAAAGTCTTCTTCAACCAGTGCATCTTGCTAGTGATGACGTATGGGGCAGATAGGTGGGCACTGACGGTAGTACTGGTCCACCGATTTAAAGTCGCTGAGCGTGCTATGCTTGGGGTTTCTCTGATGGATCGTATCAGAAATGAGGGTATCCGTCAGAGGACTAAGGTTACCGACATAGCTGTCAAAGTGTGCAAGCTGAAGTGGCAGTGGGCTGGCTATATCTGCCGAAGAACCGATAACCGTTGGGGTCGACGAATTCTCGAGTCACAAATAAGGACAACCGCAGGCTGGTAGCCAGTAGTGGCTGGATGAGGAAGCCCGAGGACCGAGTGTTGTGGAGCTCCTTGGGAGAGGCCTATGTTTAGCATTGGATGATTATTGACTGATGCTTGGACACAATGGGGTCTTCAAAAAACATTTTATAAAATAATTGTATTTTGTAAAAAAAAATAGGACCTAAACAAAATATAATATAGCGCAATCAACACCCTCCTAAATAGGTTATTTAAAGATCCGTCTTTAAATTTTTCCATATATTCCCTAAAACAACGACGAAAAGTATAATACGCCATTAGATACGCAATAAAAGTCCGTAAAAAAATGACGTATCATATAATGCGACATAGTAGGATACATAGAACAATGACCTATCTGATTTTTCAGGAAACCTAGACTTATTACAGGCTAATTATACAGGCTATATTGCAAAAGTCCATTCGTATAATAATGTGGCCAAATTTCAAATGAATTGCTTCAGCCGTTTTCATTTTATCGAACAAAACATTGTTTAAAAACTTTAACTGGCTCTCCTGTAAAGTTGCTGTTTTGCAGATCCGTCATTGTTCTACGATTGCGACGATTTATATGTTGTTAATTGGTAGGAGTAGTTCTGTGCTTTCATCATTGGAACTTTTTCATTGCTCTTGGTGTACTATCAAGTGGTGACTCACAAGGGAGGACGTCATATCATCAGCCGGTTGTTGTTTGATATGTTGTTGGAATGATGCTGTAACTGACCGCACTCTGATATACAGTGATAAGGTTTTTTTTCCGTAAGATAGCACGAAAGGCTCTGAAATTATCCTAATCCTAACTTATATTATAAATGCGAAAGTAACTGTGTCTGTCTGTCTGTCTGTTACTCTTTCACGCCAAAACTACTGAACGGATTGAAATGAAATCTGGTATACAGATAGTCTCGACCCTGAGAAAGAACATAGGCTACTTTTTATCGCGGTATTCCAACGGGAAAACTTTTTAGGGCAAAGCGAAGCTCGCGGGAACTGCTATTTATTACTTTATAATTTAACAATATATTTAAATCCGCTTTGTGAGACTCACAAGTGTCCTAGTGTACGTCTCGAATGCACCTCCGCCACGTCCCGATCCATTAATTTTATATTTGCTAACGATACGTCTTGCTCCTACAACTAATGGGATACAACAAACACAATGATATGGAAACGGCATGCGGTATTGATTTTCCAAACGTAAAGCGCAGTTCATGAAGATGAAAAATCATTTTGTGTGTAGTGTAATTAGGTAAGGAGTGAAACTAAATAAATACACTGCCGGGCAATGAAAAAGTTCCACTCACAAAATTCCGACAACAAACGACCCCAATTTTTTCAAAGATTTGATTGAAAATTGGAACAAAATATTACCGATTTTAGTTGGTAATATCCTGATGCTCTGTTAAATGTACTTCAATGTTGCAGAAAACGGCATTATGCTAGCCTTTTCCAAATATAACACATACACTCATATCTTATATACACACACTCCCACACAGACACATACTTATACACATCCTTTTGCATGCTTTTTATTTTATAAATTTAACGCTACTTTTAAATGAATTTGAATTGAATTTTATAATGTAATATTAATCACATAATTATAAAAATCAATAATCTAACTGTATATTAATGTACAATTCCTTGTTATTCTTCTTTAAACCCCGATACACGGGGTCGGGCCTGTTGTTCCTTAATACAGGTTTTGTGTAAACCTATCTAGGACGACAGCTAATCCTTAATCAGCTTATGTACATTTTTAAAATAATTCTAACATTAATCATAGTTGTTTTAATTAAGTTAAAATAAACTAACAAACTATTTAACTACCTGATTGTGCACGTATTTAAAACTGTATTTTAAAGAATTCAATAATAAATTATTATTTTCCGTTAAGAAGAAATTTGGTGCTTTTCTCAGTGGAACCTTTTCTTTGCCCGTGAGTGTACTTGCATTCACAAACAATGGAAAAGTTCCAGTGTCATAGCACCAAATGACTCGTAAACGGAAAAGGATATTACTAGGTATTTATATTAATAATTTTATATTTGCTAAAACGATACGTTTTGCTTACAACTAATGGGATACAACAAACAAAATGATATGGAAACGGCATGCGGTATTGATTTTTCAGCAATGACGATTGTACAGAAACGGCTTATTATAAAATAGCTGTACCCGCGAGCTTCGCTTCGCCTTAAAAAGTTTTCTCGTGGGGATTCCGGAATAAAAAGTAGCCTATGTTCTTTCTCAGGGTCTAGACCATATGTATACCAAATTTCATTCAAATCCGTCCAGTAGTTTTGGCGTGAAAGAGTTACAGACAGACACAGTTACTTTCACATTTATAAAATTAGTTAGGATTAGGATGTAAATCAAAATGGTGTGACTCAGCAGGAGGTCATTCTTTGCTACTTTTTTCACGAATTTCCAAAAGTCTCCCTCTCGCTGTCTGTGCGTGAAACATTTCCGTGACTCCATTTATAAGTATATTATGCTTACATTAATATAGTTGCTTTACAAAGTATTTAAATCACACACTCACGTGCAAAGAAACAGTTCCACTTACAAAAAACGGCCCCAGTTTTTTTAAACATTCAATCGATAATTTGATTAAAATATATACATTTTTTGTTGGTAATATTCTGGTGCACCGTTCCATGTACTTAAATATTGCGGAAGGCGTCATTAAATTGGTTTTTTTTTGTTTAGGAGTAATTTGGTGATTTTATCAATGGAACTTTTTCATTGCCCGTCTCAGTGTACTATTGCTGTGTGAGTACTGTGGCTCGAGCATAGGATTCGATACTATTTTCGAATCTACACGAAGGGTCGCTTTTACCAAACGCTTAACGTATTTTAATCAAATTTTAAATACATTTTGTACCAAACTGACAGACATATGACAGGCTACTAAATACGTTTAGCGTTTGGTGACATTCCACCTAACATGGAAAAAACAAATGCCACTTTTGGAACTAACAAATTTGCCTTACATTTTGACAGTGACATTTGACGATACGCAACGAAAACGGAGGTTTCGAATCCTGTGCTCGGGCAACTGTACCCGTATCACGAAAATTCGAGCTAACGAATAGAATCGAATGCGAGTGCGACTATTGTCAACTTGACAGCACTTTCGAACACTTTTTACCTTTCGAATGAGTTTCGAAACGAATGACCATAGAGTACATAATATTATTCTGACAATGACCTATGGAATGATAGCTGTCAAACTTTCGCAAATCTTTACACCGCCATTTTGTTGTTGACAGGTTGACAGCACTTTCGAATAGACTATCGAATAGAATGTGCTGCGTTTTTTTCGGATCGCTCTACTGAATAAAAAGTAGATATCGAAAATCAATTGAGGTGACTCGATAATGCGGTGAACACTAACAGTAATATTTCTTGCGACAATAGCACAGTATTAGAGTAGGAAAGAATAAAACTTAAGAACCAAATGTAGACGGTCGCAAAACTGGATGGCCCGGAGTATTCGATTTGATTGGACACTGCGATATCCTAAGATTAACAATATACTAACAAGATTTATTTATTTATTTATTTATTAACATAAGGATCTCCAGCAGTTAACACAACAGACATATTTAACAAAAAATTTAACATAATAGAAATTTCGTTGTGAAAACCATTAAGTATAGGCGATCACGGCATTATCAGAAGATGACGGCTGAATGGCGTAGTGGTTAGCAACCCGGACTGCTATGCCGAAGGTCCCGGGTGCGAGTCCCGGCTGGGGCAGATATTTGTTTAAAGACAGATATTTGTACTCAGGTCTTGGGTGTTGATATTTATATACCTATATAATATGTATCTATCTATGTATTTGTGTAGATATATCAGCTGTCCGATACCCATAACACAGGCTCTACCTAGCTTGTGTGAGATGTACCAATATACTATTATTATTATATTATTAAGATGGCGTGTCACATACAAAAACAAAGCTAAAAACTGTGTGCATTTTTTTCTGTCAGACCGTATAAGTTCGACCTAATGACAGCCATTACTGAACCAATTCACAATAAGGGCTCAGAGTAGAGCGGTGGTAGCTCAGTCGGGTAAGCGCCCGCTTCTCACGCCAGAGATGCGGGTTCGAATCCCGGCGCTGACAATGTACCAATGAGTTCTTTTAACTTAAGTACAATGTATACCATCGCTCTTACGGTGAAGGAAAACATCGTGAGGAAACCTGCATATCTAGATCTAGCACATCTAGATATGTGAACCCACCAACCCGCAGTGGACCAGCGTGGTGGGAAATGGTCCAAGCTTAGGAAGGCAGTTTAGACCTTGGGGATATGCACAACGGTTCCATTCGAGAGAGCCAGGTTCAGGTACTAACACCCCCACAGAGAATAGAATAGAAGAGAATAGAAGGGCTCAGTGGTAGAAGTGTGGTGTCATTTTTCTTTTGCACTGACACTCTATCTTATTCGTAAATTGTTACTCTAAGGCGATAGCGATGCTAGTCAGCGTCTTCCGAAATTATCACTGCCGTAAAAGTGTGTATTAAGTTTGATAGATACAAAAGTATGACTAGGTACTTATGAAGCTGAACATACTACAGGAAAAAAGGATCTGCATAAGGATACATCCTTACACGATGAATTCATATCAATTTCGTGACTAATTTGACCGACAAACACATATAATATAGTTCGTTAATTGATCCTGCTGCTGTAACTTTGCTTTTGAAGCACAGACATATTATATAATATGGCACTAGATGCCCCAAGTGTACGTACTGCGCGTGTCAAAACATAATTATGATAATTTTTTGGATCCTATCCTAAATTTAGTTCCGGCCAGCAGAGCTGTCATTATCAGTGTCAAAAATAATAATTCCCATACAAATTTTGGCACGCGGTTTTCATAGAAATGAGTGCATTTGTGGCATCTAGTGTCGTACAGTGCCACAAACTTATCTGTTCCGGTGACAGCTCACATAAATGTGTAATATTTCTTAATTCTATAAAATTTTAAGTTTGCTCGTATTGTTAATATGCGCTCTTGCGGTGTTAATAAACCCATCTAATCTTTTACAATATACAGTAATTAATGAGATATGGGTCAATTTAGTTCGCTCTCACCGGAACAGATAAGTTTGTGGCACTGTATATGTATGTGTCTCGAAGGTACGTTCATTTCGACAAGTCTAGGTAAGTAGACGTGCGAGGCGACGCGGTGGGATCAAAAACAGCTAGTGCTGGGTGAATTTATTATAATAATCTAATATGTGGGGACTACTCACACACGGCCATCCGCCACCAAACTAGGCAGAGCCTGTAATATGGGTATCGGACAGCTGATATAATTATCTACACAGATACATTGATAAATACATAAATTGTATACATATTACCATCCAAGACCCGAGTACAAATATCTTTAAACAAATATCTGAAACTACATTCGGTCGTCAATAATCGAATCAACGATGGTTTTTATTATTAAAAATGAATTTAACAAAATTTCAGCTTAATAATAATACTTTTCTGTCTCACCGTTTGCGTTCGTATAGAATTTCTCAGAAGAGTTAAATTGATTTAAATATAAATTTTTATTTTTCATTTTAATTTAAATACAACGCAAACAAGTGTTAACAATGGTTTTTGACTAAATTATACACGTCTGGCAGCGCTCAATTTTTTATGAACACTACATGTAAATATAATAAGAAAAATAAAACGTTGTCGTAAGTTTGATCATTTTTTCGCCTCACCTAAGGCATTGATAAAAGATAATAACATTGACCTACTAGAGTAACTCTTTTTGCTAATACATGATAAAAATAATAATATCAAAACTATCGATACTGTGTGTCGATAATCCTCAATGTCTATCTTAAAAGTTATTCTACGTAAAAAAATATGCTACAGTACTGAAAAGTTATATAAGGATGCAGATGTTCTTACTGTGAGACAATTATACCTATCGCAATGTATTCTAAAGGTACATAAGACCCTACCGGTAGACATAAAAACTTTAAATAAACGTAAAACTCATTCTGTAATTAAACAAAATTCGTGTAATACAGTATTCAGCTCGATGCAATTCTACACTCAATCTACCTCTATATACAATAAAGTTAACAAAATTTTAAACATATATGGCATAAGCTACCTCGAAAAAAATGTAACAAACTGGCTTAAATTACAAGACTACAACAAAACTGAAGAAATTTTATAACTTAAAAAAAAAAAAAAAAACTTGGATTTTCCACTAACTTAAATATTAGGACAAACATATATTATCAGAGCATTATAGGTATTATACCTAGTTATTATAAAGTTGTTCGGGTAATTATTTTTAATACTCAAATATTAAAAGTAGTTTTTTTGTTTTCTTTTTTTGTGTACCTACATACTACAGTTGCAAGCATTACGTTGAGCAGTATGCAGATGTTATGTTTATGATTCAATATCTACATCTAAGCATAATTTTTTATACCTACATTACATCCTAAGTTTATATTATATATACCTATAATCACATTTTGCAAATAGATAAAATGAATAAAATAAAATTTATATAAATTTATACAAACAAATAAAAATGTTCTGGCCTATTTCTTGATTTATGTATAAGAAAAGTAATAACGTTAGTTTATTATTATACTTTATAGTTAGTGATTACACCAGATTAAAGAGGGAACTCTTCTACTACAGGTTTTGTCAAACTTACAAGAAGAGTTCCAAAACGCATGATATATTTTGTAAAGATAATAAAGAAAATTTGAATGTTGAATCTTATTCGTGTCCCAACACTAGTACTTACCGTAACTTGTTTCGCCTCGGAATCGTCTTTGCTCTTTACAAGTAAGACAATTTCCAAGTATGTACCCCATTGAATCTAGTTAGTGCCTCAAATGTATCAAGTGCCTAGAGATATTAAATAGTTAAGCAATTTACGGCCCGAATGGAACATGCGTACGATTCTAAGGGTAATTTTTTTAGGGTTATATTATGTCAGGGTAAACTAACAAGCTCCGTAAGTCGATAAATTTGCGTGGAGCGTCTTGTGTAGTTACAAAAAAGATACTATTAGGTACATAATAATAAACCGATAACCATTGGAGTAGACCAGTTTTCGAGTGGAGACAGAGGCAAACGCAGCGTGGGACGCCCTCCTGCCCGCTGGACTGATGACCTTAGGCGGGTAGCCGGTAGTGGTTGGATGAGGAAGGCCGAGGACCGAGTGTTGTGGCGCTCGTGGGGAGAGGCCTATGTCCAGCAGTGAATGTTTATTGGCTGATGATGATGACAGAATAATTGCGTAGATAGATACTGATATACTAACCCTCTTATTCATAGAAAAGTTACAGAAAGTTTTAGCTAAGGAACTGTTTTGTCCCTTTCTGTTGACAGAAAGTTTTAGCTAAGGAACTGTTTTATGAATAAGAGGGTTAGTATTTAGTATATAAGTATCTATCTAGGCAATTTTTACAACTTAACTACCCTTTTAAGGTTTACGACGACATTATGAAACGAATTATAAATAAAGAATTGTTTTCTCACGGAACAGTCAACAAATACCTTTATAAAGAGGTCCACGGTCGTCAGATAGTCTATCGAAGGCAATATTTCCCGTTTAGTCGCCTGATGTATGGGAGAATGTCATAAAAAGTGATTATCACCTTTTACGTTCTGAGATTTATTACTTTGCAAATTGTAAGAATGCTAAATGTCAATAACGGTGGCGAGTGACAATGTTTTCTGAGACGGAAGGCTGAAACAGTAATACACTCCCGGGCAATGAAAAGGTTCCACTGAGATAAGCACCAAATTCCTCATAGACAGAAAAGGCTAGCTTAATGACGCCATTTTTGATTGAAGTACATTTATCAATCAGGATATTATCAGCTAAAAACGGTAATATTTTGTTAAAGTTTTAAATTTAATGTTTGAAAAAATTGGGGTCGTTTGGTGTCGGCATTTTGTGAGTGGAACTATTTCATTGCCCGTGAATGTATAATGTTAGAGGGCCTTTTATTCACAAGGCCGTCGGTTCAAATCCTAAAAAAAAATTATATTTTAAATGGAATTAAGTGAAGTCAAATTGTGCCAAGTGCTCTTACGGTTAATAAAATCATCTCTCAATAAAACTACATCTACCTATACATTTTTCTTATTCCAAATTGCATAATATACTTGTTAAACTAACGTAGCACCATACAAATTTGCGATTGCTTTCGAAAAACTCTTACTAGGTCCTGCTATTATTTTCAGTTAATATAATTATATTATAACTATTAATTATGTATTAATTGAATGGAATGATTATGAATTTCGTGTTTTGTAACGCAAATCTTATTCTCGTGCATCTAATTAACTCAATAGGTTATCGTTGTTATCAATTAAAATGATTGATTTAAGTGCATGTTTTTATACAGATAACATTATTTATAATTAACGATTGTAGTGTTTATAATTACAACATTTGGGGAGTAATTATGTGACCTAGGACAGCTGCATAGCATATTGCGATGCAAAAAAATAGAGTAGCATTAATATAATGTGTGTTTGTAATAATATTTATGATAAGACGTGACCTTATATATTATTATATGTATGATGAAATACTATGACATGATAAGTATGATAACTTATGTGTTTGTACCTAACTATTATATACCTATTAGAAATTTTGTTTGTCTGTATGTAATGGTGAACTTATCGAATATTCTTTTTTACTAAATATTTGCCTCTTCTAGTGTATTTAGGCAAGATAGTATATATGAGATTTTCGCGAGAAAATAACGATTTAAAAATACCTAAGTATTTTCAAAGTGTACTTTCAATTAATTTTTTGCTTTCATTTAGAATGGCTTGGCTTTCAATGTTCAACACATTGTTTATTTATGTTATTATGGTAACATGATGAAAAGGTTCGAAACTTGTCTAAATAAAAACATAATGAAATTTCAATATGGTCTAGGAATACAAGTGTACTTATTATAAAATGTATAAGTAAGTACTTAATGAAAAGTAAGTCATCCACACCACAACTGTATTATTATGGAGATCGAATACAATAAATAAAACTGAGGAAAACCACATAAAGAAACAATGCTATTAGCTTATTTACATTACAATTATGTACTACAGACGGCGTGTCGACCACGAGTATATAAGTACCGTTTTAATCTAAACATTTAATAAACATAATGATAATTTATAAATGACAGTACGAGAATTCTAGATTATACTGCACACTACGCAAGGAACTTAATTGACCTCAATTATAAATATTTACTGCATTATTACAATTTATCACTCGTATTACTAACTTTTACCCGTAACATTGGGACTACCTAATCTACCTATTCTATTCTCTGTGGGGGTAACAGTACCTGCACCTGGCTCTCTCGAATGGAACCTTTGTGCATATCCCCAAGGTCTAAACTGCCTTCCTAAGCTTGGACCATTTCTCACCACGCTGGTCCACTGCGGGTTGGTGGGTTCACATATCTAGATGTGCTAAATCTAGATATGCAGGTGTCCTTACGATGTTTTCCTTCACCGTAAGAGCGATGGTAAGTATACATTGTACCTACTTAAGTTAAAAGAACTCATTGGTACATGTCAGCGCCGGGATTTGAACCCGCATCTCTTGCGTGAGAAGCGGGCGCTTACCCTACTGAGCTTAGATGCGGCAATGTACCTTTGCCTACCCAGCAAATATAATAACGAGCGTCCTCTAGTGACGTATCACATGGTTCTTACCAACCTGGGCAGACAGCGACTGACGCTAATCTGACTGGCCAATCCTTTCACCACGGTGACAAAACCTTACAGGCTTATACGTGCATATGCACTCACGACTGTAATGCCCGAAGAAGTGGTCAGAGGTGGCTCACAAAGCGTGCCACCCACTTTTCGCATCATATTTGTAATCACGTGATAGGTTCCGAACCATGTCGCCGTTTTGGGATAAGTACAATGCACTTAGGATACACATCTAGAATCTAGATGTGCAGGTTTCCTCACGATGTTTTCCATCACCGTAAGAGCACGTGGTATTATAGGTTTATACGTACATAGGGGTAGTTTTTCTGTGTACGATTAGAAGAATGAATAAGCGTGCTTTTCCACCAGAGATGTGCTATGCTATGTTGGTATAAATGCGTTTTACATTCACCAATCAGACCCCTTAGCTTGAATTTAAATCGTGAACGTGAAGTAGAATTCATCGAGTAATATTTTTGTATGAAAATATGAACAGCGCCCCTGGTGGTCGGTAGCAGAACTAAAATTTCCCTACAAAATTCATCGAGTAATTTCACGTCACGTTCACGATGAAAATTTATGCTAAGGGGTCAGAATATTAATTTGTCCACATAGCATAACACAGTTATAGCTGTACACACAAAACATCTCAGCAAGGCACCCCAAGTCTTGTATTTATAATTATTTATGAATTCAAACAGGCTTCATTGAAATTAGGTTTCACATTTCAAACTGGAAATACATTCACAAAGTAATAATTACAATTCATCCACCAGGGGCCGCCCTAAAGGCAAAAACTTAGGTTAATAATTTCAAATCTAACTGCTAAAGAGGCACTGACAACTTCAAAGCCGACCGCACCACCGAGCTAAATCAAGATTAAGATTAATCCTCGCTTAAACGGTTAATTGATTGATTGATTTCTTAAAAATTGATTCGCTTGTTGTGCGGTGTAATTGCTATTGGAACGACATCGCCACCGTCGCGTTTAAATTGGGAATTTTTATCAATTGGTTGGATTTTTTATGCAACTGTGTGACCACAAAAACCTATGGAGAAAAAAAAATGCGAAATTTTCAAAAGTCGTAAAACAAAATGTTGTGCAAAATAACCAATAGAGTCGGGTGAAAGGGGGTCGTCGTTTAGGCTCAGCATAAACCCTTTTTGCAACAGCCTGTATAAGATACAGGTCAATCAATCGCCAATGCTCCTTTCGTGCACTTCACCAGTACCGTTTTAAACTGAATCACAGTTTTAAATTTTCCCCATAAACCAATGTTTAACTAAGCTGGTGAAATCGGGCGATGAGTTTCCATAAATACCGAATGTATTCCAAAGGTAGCAATTACCAGCAGACATGTTACAGGCAATAGGAATAAACTGAGCTAGACACACGGTAGCATCATGGTAGGCTAATGCTTTGACAATAAAACAGAAGAGAAGTGTTATTATAAAATAGCTAGTGATTTTTTAAGCAAATTATGATTTCGGGAATTTTTCATCATGAACGTTGTATACAATGTACCTATCCCTGAGTTTGCTCCTATCGGGTTATTTTAAGAGTTTTGCAACAACGTGTATAATGAGAACGTATCATTTTTCGTGTTTATTTTTATTCGTACAGTATACTTAGTTCAAAATGCAGTACTTTGCCAACACCGTGATCATCACTTTTCACAGCCTGAGTTCAATAGTCTTATTTTATTTATGAACCCTTCATTGTACATTTAAAATAAAACATGATTATAAAATGCATGCCAAACTACCATCCAGCCAACCCATGGTTGGTTGGAAGAATCTTCTGAAGTTGAAGTACATAAGTTTCCATACTTACCGCTTTTGCAACATCTTGTATGTTATGATAAGATAAGATAAATCTTTATTTGTGAAAAAACATGGTATAAAGATGTTACATTTAGCTTGATTTCACATGTTTTGCAACTTAATTGCATGCAAATTTTACATTACACTAATGTAATAAAATTTACTCAAATATTTTGCAATGAAAACCAATTAGACATACCTAAGTTATTTTTACATTAAATTTATAAATTGTGTCATTAGGTAGGACCCGGCCTGAAGCGGTCACCGGTCACATCGCTCCTGTTCACTGTTCCATTGTGTTATATTTCGCAGCGGTGTCAAGATTAACGGTTTGTGTCACTCGGAAGTTATTTGAAGCTTCGCAAATTGCCACGCGCCGCTTGCACCACAATTCTAGCCAAAACCTAGGTATTCTAGCCAAAACCTAGATATTTGGGTGAGAAGTAATTTCTTTCAGGGTTAGCAGGAAAACTGGCTGACTTTTATGATCCTTTCGTGCCGTTCTTGATTGGATAATTGTAAATCTGCTGGTTTTACTTGCAACCAAAACCTTATAAAACATACAGTCGATTGTCATGAAACATCAAATTATTATTAAAGTAAAAATAATAATTGTAATAATACCTACTATTATTGAATGACACAAAATTTCAATCTTTTTATATAGGATCAAAATATGTACATTTGCTTGCCCTACGTTATTTGAGTAAACTTGTTCAGTTTGATGGGTAGAAATATGCTGCTTCACTTTAAAACCCTGTACATATTAGATGAGGCATTGCTTTAGTTTAGTTTCATTATAATACTTAATAAAATCCTTGTTTAAACATAGATATTTGTTCTCAGGTCTTGGATGTGCCCGTAAAATTTCAATAGGCCCGCCCCCTATTACATTGGGACTAACATAACACTGGCGAAAAGTGGGTGCAGCAATGCACCTCTGCCTACCCCGCAAAGGAGTACATTAGTACAAGGTGTGTTTGTTTTTTTTAAATAAAATCATTGAGACTGGCTCATATTTATATTCTTCTTCTGAATCACAATTAAACTAAGGTTTAAAATATAAAAGAATGTCAGGAATTCAATCTTTTTTCGATTTTCTTAGCACGGCTGGTCAGGGGTCATTGAGTCTACATATACAGGGTGTTAAAAAAACATAAGTAGACAGGGGTGACTAATTGGGTCAATCTGTTCTTCTGATTTAAAAAATGCAGTAAAGAAAAACATTACCCTCCTCCTTCGGCAGTCGGGTAAAAATATATTTTAATGCAAACTTTACGTAAGTACATTTTCACAGGAGTAGATTTTTTACTAAAAACTAAAGCTATTTCAATTCCGATATCGAACAGAAAAATAAAACTTGACTAAATATTATTCGAGTTAAAAATTCGCTATTCTGTTTTATTTTATTTTCGTCTTAATATCATATTTATGCTATTAATGCCATTAACTATAAATAATTTTATAGATTATAGATGTGGCATTTTTCGAAAATATTCATCAATTATTATTTTTAAATGTTTGGAACAGAGATAGGTTAGGTACCTACATAATCATGATATGGAGGGAATCTATTAGTAATTCTATCAAGTCTTCTGAGTCTTCTTCTCACATAATAAATACCTAATACAATATTTATGATATCATTGTATTAGTGCCACATCTATTTATTCCCAACTCTACGCGCCGGTGAGATCAAAGAGCGGATGGCATCAAAGCACACATAACTCCCCGTTCCTTACGTTAAATTGTTTTTTTTACTGCCCACAAAACTATGGCAGCCATTGGCGGCTCTCTCGTTAATGTCACAAGTCCACAAATCGCAACTCACACGTCGTAAGATTATATCGTTGGGACTTTTAGGGCGAGGCCCCATTGGTGCGTTGCGTTAACGCAGCGCCGTCGTAGCTGCCGTTTGACCGTTCCTGTGGGACGACGACGACGACGACCACGACGAAGCGACGCAACGCACTAATGGGGCTTTACCGTTAAGCTGTGTAGGGTAGAATTTTTTCAGTGAACTAATCAAGCTGAGCAAGTTTTGTTAGTAAAGTTAAGATGAAATTTCAGCCTGAATATCAAATATAAATTATAAATCAATAATAAATGTTGGTCTACCTGCATCTTATTATTTTGTCTCAATAATACCTACTTATTAATGGAAAATAAAAAAGTAGATGTTTGATACGATAAATGATCAAGTGTAATTCTATTAAGATTTTAACAGCAATGGATTTCCTTTAATCTTTCATTAAGTTTAGTAACGAAATTAAAAAGAGTATTAAATAAAGTTCGGTAAAATATATTAGGTATGTTCCTAGAATTAATAATTAATGTAGCCGCAGCCTTATTAATAATTTAAAATTGCTCTAAATTAGATGAATATTTAATTAATATGGATAAAAAAAAATCGTTTTGAGATACTTAATAAGATGGTATGCCATTTAATAGCGTCGGTGACTTTGACAAACAAAAATTATTTTCTCGGAATTTATAATGTTAGTTTTACTCACAAATTCTACTATTTTAATGAGCTTACATAATTATATTATTTTAACATAACTTTGTCTGGAGTGCTCTATGCTACATTTATATTTAGTTCAAATCAATAGACTGTTTCATAACTTTAATGTTTTATTTTTATTTGTGTTATAATTTTAATCTTATTTATTTTTAACTTATAAGACTTTGCAAACCCTCTCGGGTGGAGTATAGTTCAGCGAGATTCCTATATTTATCATACACCAAACCAATGTACCTATATTCAACAAATAAATTATTTGAATTTTAGACATTACAACAAATTAAATACAAATAGGAAATAATAAAACAAACTTTATGGATTGTTCATGTTCATTGCTAATGTGTTGGTGGTACAGTATGAGTACGTAATACAACTATTACGAAGACTAAATTGTGTATTTAAGTACTCCTAATAATGGTGTACTTATATGTGATATAAAAATCTAGACAACACCACAAGCTTGTGATTACTAAGAACATTAGTTGTAATTATTCAAATATTTATCGCTGCTGTGATCTTGAAATTAGCGCTTGAACTAATTACCATACAGAGTATAGTGAATTAGTGCATACCTCGATGGTAATAATAATATGTATGTCTATTTAAGACGAGCACGTATGAGGTACCTAAATTGACACGGTTTTGCAATGAATAACAACAAGAGTCACATTACTCATTTATCATTAACTGGCTGTTCTCGCGAGCTTCGCTTCGCCTTAAAAAGTTTCACGTGGGAATTCTGGGATAAAATGTAGCCTTTGTTCTTTCTCAGGTTCTAGACCATATATATACCAAATTTCATTCAAATCCGTTCAGTAGGTAGTTTTGGCGTGAAAGAGTTACAGACAGACAGATATACGCAGTTACTTTCGCATTTATAATATTAGTTATGATAGTTAGGATTAGGATTAGGATCATCACAGCATGGCCTGTTTCAAAACTTAAATACGCGCATTTTATGTTTAAAATACACGCCCAGGTTTCGGTAAAAAAAGTAAAGGACCAAAGCACAATACCGTACCTTGCTATCAGTGACGCATTTGTATAAAACACTAAATATAGGTTAGTGAAATAAATTTTAAGCCTCATGTTCTTTTTATCTATTAATGGGTTTTTTAATGGCCGTGTGTAGAAGTAAATTGCATTTTAATTGTTATTGTGAAATACTAGCTTTACTTGTGCCATGATTGATTATTCGTTTTTATTTATTTTGCTTTGTAGAAATCAGTCTGTTTGCAGCAATAATTATTTGCTGAAAATTAATATTTTTATCACAAGATGTCGATTTTTAAGGTACTTACAAACTTATTAAAGGAATGTTAAAACTATATACATTTTGCCACTGGAAAATGAGATTACAAAAACACGTTTGAAGACTTTTTGGAATGGTAGGTGTAGCGTTAGTTTCTCTCTTACTACTTACAACACTTTTTAACCGACTTCAAAAAAAGGAGGAGGTTCTCAATTCGTCGGGATCTTTTTTTTTTCAACCACCGGTAGGTACACACTTATGAAAATACTCTGGTATTACACTTCTGAGAGATTTGATGAATATGTATAAAATTTCTTTAAAAATATGTGCTGATTCCTTTTACTTTATACCTAACATTTCCATTGTCAATTTGGTTAAAATCATTCAAACATTTTAACTCTAGGTAGGTTCCTTCCTAGTTGGTATCGAAAACTGAAAGCACTAAAATAAATTCAGATAAGAAGCTCTGCTATTTCAGTTGGAATGAGGTTATGTTTCTTCCTTCACATATAATACTTAATTAAGGTCATACCACAAGGTTAGTCCTAACATCTATTCTAACTGCGCAGTATTCGGGGCTGAGTCCACTAATTAGTTTTTAGACGTTCCTTAATAAGTCCGAACCCTGCTTTTTCTACCTAAGATGGTGGACTTATCTATCAAACATCTGTCGGATTCATTAACTTTTTATCAGTTTTGTCAGACGGCTGAATGGTGACTCTGTGGTTAGTGACTCTGACTGCTATGCCGACGAAGGTCCCGGGTTCGGTTCCCGGCTGGGGCAGAAGACAGATATTTGTAATTTCGGGTCTTGGGTGTTGATATTTATATTTAGTATGTATAGCTATCTATGTATTTGTGTAGATTTATATCAGCTGTCCGACACCCATAATACAGGTTCGGCCTAGCTTGGGGTCGGATGGCCGTGTGTGAGATGTCCCCACATATTTTTTTTATTTTTATTTTTTTAGCAATTCTGCTGAAGGATTGTTGAGGTAAGCGTTCGCATTCAGTTTTGTGTGTCCACTTCATCGGCATTGCGACGTCGTTTCTCCATACATTTATGACAATCGTTTGTTCCGACACGCACATTACCAATGGACGTTTACATTTGATCGCTAATGTGAGGTACAGTGCCACAAACTTATCTGTTCCGGTGAGAGCGCACTAAATTGATCCATATCTCATTATTTAGTAATGATTTATATCAGGGGTCGGCAAGTAGTTTTAGGTAGAGTCCGGATATTGGTCGAAAATTTTTTAAAGGTCCAGAAAAAAAAACAACTGATAAGTATAATAAGTAAGTCCACTATTTATTACTAAAATTAGTGAGAAAAATTGTATCGGCGGTCTTAAGCCAGGTTTTTATAGTTTGGTTCTCGTGAAGAACAGCTAATTCAAAGAGTGTCTTCTAAGTGAGCGTCTGTTAATCTCAAACAATATTTGTTTTTTCAAATAATTCTGAAAATTTTAATAAGGTGTTTCGCATATACTGTATGTCGAACCAAAAATAGTCAATTTTGATATTCTTCTGGGACATGTTTGACCCAAAATCCTTCAGTTGACACCTTTTTATATATTTGCAAAGACACATCTTCTTGCAGATCGATTATTTCCATTTGAAGTGACGCCTTTGGTAGATTAAATAACTTGGCAGCAAGGACTTTTGCTTGGCAGCCACATCTGTCCATTCGACGGCTGCATCAACTTAAAAGGGTGACTTAAGAATCAGAGATAGCTTGCCCATCTCTGCAAAGTCTCGGAACCTTGTGGCGAATTCATTGCTAAGATCGGCCAAAAATACATAGGTACATATACATACATATGCACTCACGACTGTAATCCCCGAAAGGGTAGTCAGAGGTGGCTCACAAGCGGGCCACCCACTTTTCGCAGAACATTTGTACTCACGTGATAGGTTGCGAATCATATCGTTTTGGGATAAGTACAATGCACTTAGGATACATATCTAGAAGTGCAGGTTTCCTCACGATGTTTTCCATCACCTTAAGAGCACGTGGTATTATTGTACTTAAACTCCTTAATTGTAAACACAATTGAAAGAATTCATTGGTACAGGCCAGGATTTGAACCCGAGGCCTTATCTACTACGCCACCACTGATCGATATTCAAATATGCCAAAAATGTTGTCCTCATTATAATTATTATGGTCGTCGGAGAAGCTATAAGTACGTACCTACCTATGAACAGAGCGCGCGCGGCGGCGGCGCGATGTTTTTGATCGATATACATGTTCTAAAATATATTTATTAGATTCGGTAGGTACTAAGTTAGATTATTTCAAAATATTACAATAATATTCAAAGTATTTATTTATACATGACATGCCTACATTACAATATTTGGCGGTCCGAGGTTCAACCTTTCGCGGTCCGCAAACGGACCGCGGTCCGCCTGTTGCTGACCGATGATTTATATATTGTTATAGATTAGATGGGTTTATTGAAACCACAAGAGCGAATTACTACTACTGGCAAACTTGAAATGTTATAGAATAAAGAAATATTACACATTTACGTGAGCTGTCACCGGAACAGATAACTTTGTGGCACTGTAGTGGTTCGGAAGCAGTATGCTAGGTATACCTAATGTCACAACAGACACACTTGCACATGCACATTTACTCCATATTCAGAGGATTTTATTTAGCAGAATAGCATCGAAACCCTGAATGGACGGACCACGCTGAGCAAACCTTGAAATGAAACTACTCTTCAACAAGGTTAACTCTTATTTTCAAAACTTTAAAATAACATTTCTCGTTTCAATATACACAGTAGAACCTTTCCCCCCCCCCCCCCGACGGAAAAAGAGGGGTGTTATAAGTGTTTACCGTGTTAGTGTTAGTGTTAGTGTTGCCTGTTGTTGTTGTTGTATATCTATTAAAATCAAAAAGTAAACTTTAATAAATAGTAATAGACTAATAGGTAATTGCAAGACTTGCAAGACTCTTGCTGCAAGACCAAGACCAAGACCAAGACTGGGAGCGCAAGACCAAGACCAAGACCAAGACCAGGTGTATTGGCGCAAGACCAAGACCAAGACCAAGACCAGGTGTATTGGCGCAAGACCAAGACCAAGACTGGCTAAGTCTCGTCTTGTTCTTGCATTTGGGCAACACTAGTTAGTGTGTCTGAGTATCTGTGTATCTGTCTATGGTAGCGTATATCCCAAACGGCTGAACCCATGTACAGTAAGGGGCAGAGAAACCTGACCCCCCTCAGAAGCATTATTACTATGAGAGGGGGGTCAGGTTTCTCTGCACCTGACCGTACATGCGCCATACAAATTCGCGTTTAGTTTTCAGTGTAAGAACGGTGACAAAAGCTCTCAATAGAATCCTTCAGAATATGTTACTTCTTATGTACATACACAATCGCACATTACGAGATTACGACCAAAACAAACGCTGTAGAACATTTTATTATGCTATTTTTCTTCGGTTTTAAACGGATATAAATAAAGGTTCTTCTTTCAAACGTTCGCAATAGTTTAATGGCTGAATAGTTGGATCATAAACTCTTTTGATTTATTTTATGAGCTGTAAAGAGGTTAGCATGCTTCAGACGTTTTAGAGTAAATTAATGAATGGGTTTCAAAACGTTCTTTGAAAGCGAGAACATTTTCTGTTTCCTCAAGATAGGTGGAGGTATACCTACCTAAAATGTATTAAGTTGATTTTACTTTTGCATAATAGGTATATAGGAATAGATATTCTTTATTGAATGTATAAAAAGTAACAACCCATGAAATTACTTACCAATCTTTACTAACTAATCTTTACTAAAGTTTTTTAAGCTGATCTAGGCACCGCGTGGCTTAGAAGGTAGTCATACAGCTACCGAAGCTTAGGGCCGCAGGTTCGAATCCCACCCAGGGCAAACATCCGTGTGTTTAACTCTTGTGTTTGCCTTGTGTCTGGTTGTCGCTGATATGTATCTATCTATGTATTAGTGTAGATAATATATAAGCTGTCTGACAGCCATAAGTACTACGACGGGCTCTGCCTAGGTTGAGGTCGGATGACTGTGTGTGAGATGTCCCCACATATTTATGTTTGTTTAACTACATGATCAATAATAGTATAGGTAACCAAAGTACTTGTTATAGATAAATCGTTAACCCAATGTTTCTTGCCAAAACTCACTCTAGATCAGCCATTAAATGGTTTTCATGACTTTTTTACGACTCTGTAATGAGATAGCGTATCCGCATACTGGTTAAGGTTTTAACAAATATACTACATTAAATTTGTTATATTGTAGGGACAAAATAAATTTATTGATATATTTGGCCGCACAAAGAAAAGCACAAATTACTATTAAAATTAACCTATAATCAAAATTAAAATTCAGGTATTGTATTCACCCTAAACCTACAGAAGAAGTTATTAAACAAATAAATAACGAAAGCCGTCGCCAATTTCTCTTAACCCTTTCACCGCGTGTTTTATCGTTCGTATAAATCATTTCTTTAACAATACAGTGTAGGCTCGGCGCGAGGTACAATGCAAAATTTGACTTCAAATTCAAATACAACGGCCTACTGAGCTGTCACACACAAAAACCAATAAACTAAACAGACAATGCCAGTAGCATCGTCTTAGGAACACTCCTGTTGTTACACGGAGGTTGGTCCTCAACAATTAATACTTACTTATTCCCAATCTCCGCTGGGGAGCTAAGGGCCGAAGTGAATTAATACACTAATAACTTATTTATACACACTTAGTTGTACACAAACCATAGTACCAAAGTCAAAGCACAAACGGAGATGTGTGTCACCCCCTTTCGGGATACTTTGCCACTTTTGTAACCTATTCGTCTCTAGGGATACGTGTCGTATGGTTATATTTAAAAAAAAAATCATAAAGTCTAAAACAGGTTTGATAGTTCGGCGAAAACTATAAAAGTTTTCGTTTTCTGGCATATCATGAAACTTTTGTCAACTGCGAGAAAACGTAAACCATGAAAGTTTACGTTTTCTCGCATACTAAGTGGCGCCTCTAATGGAAAATATCATGAAACTTTTGACAGATAATGTATGCAGATGACAGGAGAAAACGTAAACTTTTTTCGTTTTCATAAATAGCAATACCCGTACTAGAAGGTAAGGGATCCAAAACTTTTTTCGTTTACGTAAATTTCAAAAGATAGAGCTTCATAATTATCTCCTTTTGTCGCCCGTTGAATCAAAGGCAAAACGGGGTCAAATCAAAACGTCTTGCCAGGAGGGTTCCGTACGCTACTACATCACTCATGATGTTTTTATTTGCCTGTTGATCCCCAACTGTTGCACCACGATGATGCATTGGAAGAAATTAACATTTTAAGTCCGCCCCAAAGTCACAGTTTCAACTTAATGGGCCATAACGCGGTGTCGAATGGGTTATTTCTTTTCTTTATTGTGCGCTCTAAATTATTAAATGTATGTTTAAAATGCCGTTAAGGAAATGTCGACTTGGATCGGAATTGGCGATGTTATTTCGATTGGGTTATTTACACACTTACAGTACAATCTGTACAATCCTATACAAAAGGTAAAATGTTGGAGGTTATACAAATTATACAGGGTGTTGCAAAAAAAGGTATTCTAAGCCGAAACCAGCATGTGCAGCATGTTATATCTAAGCCCAAATTTGAAATCAGAATTTCGAAATTCTTAGTATACCTTTTTTGCAACACCCTGTATATTATCTGTTCACTAGGTTACGAGAATGCACTTTCTTACTTCACCATTTTTTAGCTTCTTACCATTTTCTGTAAGGTATTCAAAACAAAAGTACTTATGTCATTATTCTTCCTGGCAAATTAACTACATATTTTTACAACAGGGTGTTTGAGAACATGGCCAGTTATAAAAAAACACGGCATCTTTGAAAAAATAATCTATTTTCCCGGAAAAGTTTATAAACAAGTCAGATTAAACGCAACTAGCACGTCTTAGATATAGCGATAGAAAAATAGATTGCTCTAGGGTTGGTCACCGCGGCCCTATCGGTACAATTGAGAACTATTTAAGAGAAATATTTAAATAATAAAAAAACAATTCATTTTGCATTTTATTTTAGGTATGTAAGTAAATAGAGATGTTCAGCGATAATTCCACCGGCAATTGATATATTCGTCAGTTATAGACCGATTCTAATAGTACCTAATTATATTTTTGTTTAAAGCCTGCGTTAACCTACCTAACTAAAGGACCTTTAAACTTAGTTTGCAACCACGTACAGAGTGTTGTGGCCTAATAGGGTACCTACCTAGGCGCCTATGTCCAGCAGGGACTAATTACGGTCTGATTATGATATTTATTGTTGGCGCAGGTATCTACTCAATGAGAACTAGGCTGGAGATCCGTTTTACAAGAAATATATTGACTTTATCAAAGTTTCAAATCAAAGAAATATTTGTTATGTTGATCGAATGGCTTGCAGTCTCAGAATGGCGGCGCGTAGTCTGCGTCTGCGCCTGCGAGGGTGCGGGGCGCGGGGGGGCGCCGTCACTCGTCTAGTGATGGGGCGCACACGTAGTGTTGTGCTTCAACATTTATGATGATGAATACCGGAAGCGGTAAACACAATGCTCATTTTTTTTACACGGTAGAGCCGTTGCATTTTTTCTGATGCAAATAGACTGACGCATAGTGCGTTACTAATAAAAGTATCATAAATTATGTATGTATCTGATCCCACGATCCAGTGGTTAAATGCTTGTTGTTAGTTTATCTTGATGACGTTTTATAGTCTCTATTGGCAGGGAATGCGTTAAATTTTACATGTAATAAAGTAGTTAGTCGTAAACATTATAAACACCCTTCCTGGGATATCTTTCTACACACACACACACACACGCGCACTCACGCCTTGTACTAATGTACTCCCTTGCGGGGTAGGCAAAGGTGCATTGCTGCACCCACTTTTCGCCAGAGTGTTATGTTAGTCCCAATGTAATAGGGGGCGGGCCTATTGCCATTTTACGGGCACATCCAAGACCTGAGAACAAATATCTGTGTTTAAACAAATATCTGCCCCAGCCGGGAATCGAACCCGGGACCATCGGCTCAGTAGTCAGGGTCACTAACCACTACGTCATTCGGTAGTCTAATATCTTTCTAAGATATAAAAATGCAGTAGGTAATGATGTAGTACCTTTACCTTAAATGACTTTTGGTATACGTATTTTGAAAACTCGCATATACTAAAAACTTATCAGGAGCATATTTCAAAATGTTATTAAAGTGGTTATTATACATTATTTTAGGGTAGACTTAGATTGGTAATTAATATCCTAATCCTAACTAATATAATAAATTCGAAAGTAACTGTGTCTGTCTGTCTGTCTGTCTGTTACGCTTTCACGCCAAAACTACTGAACGGATTTGAATGAATTGGTATATGGTCTAGACCGTGAGAAAGAACATAGGCTACTTTTTATCCCGGAATTCCCACGGGAAAACTTTTTAGGGCGAAGCGAAGCTCGCGGAAACAGCTAGTATTTCTTTAATTACTTGAAATTATAACTGTACCTCCGGAATCGAGTTTATGGTCTTGCAATAGTTATAATAATAATTATTATAATACCTATGTGGGGACATCTCACACACATCTATTCGACCCCAAGCTAGGCAGAACCTGTGATGTAGGTTTTGAACAGCTGATACATATATCTACAAATATACCTACATAGAAATACCTGTCCCGGCCGGGAATCGAACCCGGGATCTTCGGCATAGCAGTCAGGGTCACTAACCACAACCACTACATCATTCGGTCGTCAGGTTACCGTTTCCTCAACATATCTGACCAACATATTATTGCCAATTCTACTGGCTATTTCTACATACATACATACGATACATATTCTACGTAGGTACATACATATGCACTCACGACTGTAATCCCCGAAGAGGTAGTCAGAGGTGGCTAACAAGCTCACAAGCGAGCCACCCACTTTTCGCAGCACATTTGTACTCACGTTACGAGTATAGGTTGCGAACCATATCGCCGTTTTGGAATAAGTACAATGCACTTAGGATACACATCTAGAATCTAGATGTGCAGGTTTCCTCACGATGTTTTCCATCACCGTAAGAGCACGTGGTATTATTGTGGCTGGCTATTTCTCTCTTCAAAAATACTCAAGAGAAATTCCAGAATAGCAATATCCACAGCAGTTCAATAAAACCTCGCCAGTCTCTCGTTAAGCGTTGGACATCAAAGCTTGCTATTATTTTTTCCAATTAACGTTAACACTTCACTGAATAAAAGTATCGTGACACAAAAGAGAAATAGGGTGCAAAGAAAAACATATATTTTCCTTCATTATGCCGCCCCGTTGCTTGGAAGGAATTCTCGAAACAACAACTTTAGAAATAAGATAAGTAAATGAAATCAGTATAAAATTAGACTAGTGTTTTAGGTATAGTTTTAAATAAAATCTCTTTGCGTTGCCATCCGTACAGTATTCTACTTTATATATGTATTTCTGAACAACAAAATATAATTATTTTTGTATTGGCATAATAAATACTTATTAAAATAAATGTAAAAAAAGTTTTAAGTAAACGTAACTGTTTGATGCAGTTTGTCAATGGACAGGTTATTTGACAGATGCATACAATATTTAACAGCGTTTAACATGTGTCTCCTTTGTGTGGTTCCGGGGTCTAACTTTACTCTGACTAGCTAAAACTTTTTCCACGGCGAAAAAGCCTTGACGAGCTACCGTACACCGCTGACACATTAGCAATTAACAATCTATAAGCAACGTCAATCGTCTGTCAGATCCATTAATTTTATGTCAGATTTGAAAAGCGAGTTAAGGATTGTTAATTGCTAATGTTCGGTGGTGGTAGCCCCACAGCTCCAGTCACCGGCATGGTAATAAGAAAACAGTAAGTGCCTTACTCATTGCCAGATTCGTTATACCTCATGTTCAACTTCACTATAGAACAGACTAATTAATTTAAAGTACATTGCCTGACCAATACCGAATAGGGAGAAAGTTAGGCCAAGATTTTGCCACTTTGTATAGAGCTACACTCATAGTGCTTGCGGAGGGGGACCCACTGACCCTTGGGAGTTGACCCTTGTTCAAAAACCGACAGCCAAAGGTCTAGTGGGTTAGTTGCAGGATTTGTTAGTTTAATTTCTTAGGTGCTTCCTTGCCTACAGTTCAAAAGGGAAGTAGGATTAAAAAAAATTAATTTAGAAATCTGTAGACGTTGTTATAAAGTACTACTTACAAAAAACTTAAAACAGTGTTTAATGGATGATAAATATCATTTAACGTATGATAAATCAAAGTTCATCAATCGTAAGCCACAGTGCTATAGTTCTCTTGAACGCTAACTATGTTTTTGTAGTACAGCCCTCGGATATGACACTTTTTCCTAAAAATAAATTGTCCAATATGAAATTTCCTGACATCTACGAAATTCGGCAGACTTCGGGCCCTGGTTATCAAAAGCCACGCCATCGGCCAGCGGTCCTATTTATGTATTTATTAAAATTGTATATTTTAATAAATACATTAATATCTTTAGGTTTACAGTTATTAATTCCTTAGGGTTCAACCCGGTGGTTGGTACGGGTCTTACCCCACTCCAGAGATCGTTTTCAAGATGCCAAGTTAGTTGTTTCCCGAATAGACGCCTCAATGCTGTGATGTTGATGAAATTGAGACGGTCTCACGGACTAGTAATTTCGATAAATAGCCAGTTGGAACATGTCTGACTTGTTTGGTCGAAGTTGTTACGGCGTGGTCGAAGCTTTCATCTTGGAGCTTTATTGAAATTGTGAAGTTTCGGTACTGGCTTACAAAGTTTATCTACAATTTGTATTGAGGTTTTGTGTGCGTAGTTAGGTGTATCAACCTTAACCTTGATGTTTGTATTTTTGTTCACACATACTACTACTATAGAAACTTACGTTATACGTACCATAGACAAAGTTATACTTAGCACTCTGTTACATGGCTAACTAGGAACCACCAACTCCAAATAAATCTATGAATATACAATTAAAGTACTTAACAAAAAATGCAGTATAAAACGGGCGAATACCCACGAAGCCTTATCATTTCCAAACGAGCAGCTTCCACCCCTTACCCGACCGCTGCGGAGCTGAGAAGGGTTACTTTATCTGTCTGTGGCCCTCAAAGACCTGATGATATCTTCCGTCATTGTTGGTCGGTGATTGACTTGGCGATTGTCTTTGCACCTGACTGCGCTTTAGAAGGTCTCGACGGTACGGGAACGGTTAAATAAATTAAATTTATTGTAATCCTAGTCCTAATCCTAATCCTAACTAATATTATAAATGCGAAAGTAACTGTGTCTGTCTGTCTGTTACTCTTTCACGCCAAAACTACTGAACGGATTTGAATGAATTTTGGTATACATATGAATCTAGACCCTGAAAAAGAACATATGCTACTTTTTATCCCGGAATTCCCACGGGAAACCATTTTAAGGCGAAGCGAAGCGCGCGGGAACAGCTAGTATAATATATGTATATTTGACGAGCTAATGGAGTCGTCGTTAGTGATCTTGACTGCTGTGCAACCCGGGTTCGATTCCGGACGGGGCAAATACCTATTTGCTTTAAGATAAATATTTGTACTCGAGTCTTGAGATCGGATATCGGCCCGGCCGGGAATCGAACCCGGGACCTTCGGTATAGCAGTCAGGCTCACTAACCACCACACCATTCGTGTGCGGGCACCTTAAACCTGATGCACACATTGATATAAACATAACGTAAACCTACCTGCCTATCTAGGATGTAGATAATAATATGTAGACGGCTACAGAGAGTCGTTTTACAACCCTAGAGAGCCCAATGGCCGGTGTACGTTGAGGAAATAAAATAAAATAGCTTTATAGCGAGCAGTCAGGAAACAGACCGAGCAACGTGTAATGTAGACCTCAGACTCGCTATTAGGTATGCTATACAGGGTGTTAGAAAAAAGATGTTGGAAACCGATAGGTGGTCAGGTTATAATTCTAAATAACTTTGTTTCTTCCACTTATTGTTAAACTAAAACGTTTTTATGGAGAAACCCTTTTGAATTTCATTGAAAAACAATGTACTTAGTATTTATGATAGTACAATATCATATATATGCATAATTTATATAAGATATTTGTTCTCGGGTCTTGGTCGTGCCCGTAAAATGGCAATAGGCCCGCCCCCTATTACATTGGGACTAACATAACACTCTGGCGAAAAGTGGGTGCAGCAATGCACCTCTGCCTACCCCGCAAGGTAGTACAAGGCGTGAGTGCGTGTTTGTTTTTGCATAATTTATAGTTAATTTCATCCCTCTAAAAAATTTTAGGTGTCTGTCTGAAATGATATAAAAACAAAAGGTTTTTATTTTTTGGCTAAAGATAATTTTTTCAGCTTTATTGGGAATAGAGTAGACTTTCAAAGGAATTTAATTTAAAACTTAGATTTTACAGACATTTCTTATAATATTTCAAATAGAAATAATAGAATAGCGCCGATATAAAATGACCCTTTCTAAAATTACAAACATTGCAATAACAATAATTCTGCAAGAAATAACATTGTATATTTTTACCAGTACTGTCGATATGATACTATCCTAAATAAACTTTGAATAAACCAGTTTAATATTACAATAACAAATAGTACCTAGTAGACACTTGATAGCCTTTTTGGGGTTCCGTAGCGTAATGCTAAAACGGAAACCTTACAGTTTAGATTTGTCTATGTGTATTTCAAAAAGCTATCAATTTTTTATATGAATGACTGACGTAATGCATTTACAATAATAATACACTCACGGGCAATGAAAAGTTTCCACTGAGAAAAACACCAAATTACTTCTAAATGGAAAAGCCTAGCTTAATGACGCCTTCTGCAACATGGCATTGGAATACATTCAACAAAGCATCAGGATATTACCAACTAAAAGCGGCGATATTTTGTTTAAATTTTAAATTAAATGTTTGAAAACATTGGGTTCGTTTGGTGTCGGCATTTTGTGAGTGGAACTTTTTCATTGCCCGTGAGTGTAATTATGTACTTGTACATGTCATGTGCTACCTACAAACTATACAAGTGCTCTTTACTGCCACTTCGGTTAGCTTATTTTATTATTCACATACTTTGAATTTATTCGGAAAGATAATTAAAATATATCACAAAGTTGATGATTTCACATCAAAAACATCAACCAGTGCGAGTATACCGCAATTAACGAATACTCAACCAGCTTGAATATCATATTTAACACGATCTAGTGACGGGAACATGTCTCCCGTTTTATTTTAATCAAATTTTACAAAATAAATGTATTCTTCTTTGCGTGTCTTTTACCGCATTTAGCAGATTCCAAGCCCCCTGAACAAGTTTCTGAAGGAATCGCTTAGTTACCTGCTCACGCACTCTACACCTCATTTTGGCTCATTATTTATTGACTGGACTATCTGGAGTTTGTCACTTGATAGATTAGCCTACTACTACAGCTGACCGAATGGTGTAGCGGTACATAAGTCCCGGGTTCGATCCCCAGCCAAAACAGATATTTGTATAAAGCCTGATATTTGTACTCAGGTCTTGCGTATTATTAATATTTATGTGTTTGTATAGATTTATCTTTCTTTTTTTCTTTCTCCTGCCCTCTTCCCAGTTCAGCTGGGGTCGGGCCTCCTCGTACTTCGGCGCCAGGATATTCTATCCCGGGTTGTCGATGTGGTCAGGTTTTGGGCTTTCATCTCCTTCTCGATATTGGACCACCATGTTGCTGGTGGTCGTCCTCTTCCTCTCGATTGACTTGGGATGTGCATGGCTTTCTTTACCGCGTAGTCATCTTCTCGCCTCATAACACGCCCAAACCACCTCAGTCGGGTTTCCTTTAGCTTCTCAGCGATTGGTGCGACTTTGACCCTCTGATGTGCTAATTTCGCACTTTACGAGTATCAAGGCGCGTGACACCACCAGCCCAGCGCAGCATCTTCATTTCGGCCACGTGCATTTGCTGTTCATGCGCTTTCTTCATAGTCCAGCATTCTGAGCCATACATTAGTGCGGGTCTGACCACGGTCTTATATATATTTTTTTAATATTTTTTTAATATATATATTTTTTATTATTTTTTTTTCTATTTTTTTTTTAATATATATTTTTTTATATATATATATATTTTTTTAATTTTATTTTTGTTGTATAGATTTATCATGTGTCCGATATCCATATTACAGGTTCTGCCTAGCTTCGGGTGGCCGTGTGTGAGATCTCCTCACATATTTTATATTTATTATTCAAATACCGTCAATTTCTGACTTCACTGGTTACGCTGTATGTGTGTAAGGTCAAACAAATACTTACCTCTGTATTTGGTTATATTTTTTATATGATTATGTAATATTTTAAATCTTAAATACTTATGAAATAATATTTCACTGATAACAATCGCCGGTACATCACTAGTAATATGATTTATTCGATATGCAACGGAACAGGCACAGATTTTTACGTGAATTTCGTATTAATGTTGTTTAAATTCGGTTATTTCGACGCTTAATTGCTCTTTTAAAGGCTGCAGCTTTAATTTGTTATGTTTCAAGTGGAATTACTTGGAGGACCGTCTAGTTGATATGAAATTTACATTGGTATTGTAAGTTTAATAGTGAGTACATCTCAAAAAGTACCTACATATAATTCACCTAGCCTATACCTATAAAGTCAGGGGCTATAATCTATTGAATTAAAATGTAGTTTTTTTTAATAGTTTCTCATTATTTCATAGTAAGTATATAATCCTAACTAATATTATAAATGCGAAAGTAACTGTGTCTGTCTGTCTGTCTGTCTGTCTGTCTGTCTGTTACTCTTTCACGTCAAAACTACTGAACGGATTTGAATGAAATTTGGTATACATACGGTCCAGACCCTGGGAAAGAACATAGGCTACTTTTTATCCCGGAATTCCCACGGGAAAACTTTTTAGAGCGAAGCGAAGCGCGCGGGAACAGCTAGTAACATATATATATTATTTATTTTACTCTTTACAACTCGTGTATCTTGTTGATAAAAAAAACGGCAAGTAGAGGTAGAGAGTGTTATATGAAGCTGAAAGGGGGTAACTCTGACCATTCTTAACAACTTTAGTTCAACGACGAGATTGACTCATTAGTCTCATTCTCATCCTAACTAATATTATAAATGCGAAAGTAACTGTGTCTGTCTGTCTGTCTTTCTGTCTGTCTGTCTGTCTGTCTGTTACTCTTTCACGCCAAAACTACTGAACGGATTTGAATGAAATTTGGTATACATAGGGTCTAGACCCTGGGAAAGAACATAGGCTACTTTTTATCCCGGAATTCCCACGGGAAAACTTTTTAAGGCGAAGCGGAGCGCGCGGGAACAGCTAGTTAGTCTATAATACACTCACGAGCAATGAAAAAGTTCCACACGCCATTTTACCGTTCCATATGTCACTGGAAAATTTTCATCGCTCATATAATAATATGTAAGCGATACGTACAAAAGCAATAGTTATTCTTAAAATGGTTAACAATCAATCTTAACTACAACCAAAAAAGAATGTCGGAAAGCTCGTCACAGGCTGCTACACATGCAGGTTGCTGCATTTTTTGTGCAAATTTTCGGTCCTTTTCGTTGTATTTCGCATTTTTTCGGGCTTGTGCGTATTGTTTAGGCAGTGTTAGGGTGCGTATACAATACACACTTTTCGAAAAGAGAATAGTAGGTACCTATACAAAAATTACACTGTCAATTTCACGAATTTCCATTAGTTGTAGAACAAAAGATGTTCAGAATGGTCAGAGTTACCCCCTTTCAACTTCCTATAACACTTTTTCAATATAGGCTATATTTAAGGTGTCATACACTCTTGTTACAATATGCCTATTTTTTATGAGACAACTCTAGATATTGTAACTAGCAATCCACCTTTTCATCCTAGCGGTCAATATATTATATTATAAGTCAATGCTAGCGATACACACACTGCACTGAGGCAGTTTAGCTTTCAATGCTCAATCGGTGAGGTATCATTGTTTATCGAAGTCCAAAATCAACTTGGTTAGTGGCCCTGACTACTGAGCCGATGGTCCCGGGTTCGATTCCCGGCTGGGGCAGATATTTGTTTAAACACAGATATTTGTTCTCGGGCCTTGGATGTGCCCGTAAAATGGCATTAGGCCCGCCCCCTATTACATTGGGACTAACATAACATAGCACTGGCGAAAAGTGGGTGCAGCAATGCACCTCTGCCTACCCCGCAAGGGAGTACATTAGTACAAGGTGTGAGTGTTTGTTTCAAAATCAACTTCAGTATGAAAGCAGCCTTACAATGACTGAAGATCCGAGAATCGGTCACAGTTCGCGGCACATTTACCGAGCATAACGGTTTTTTACCAGCGCGCAAATTTGTGGCCTTTGACAGAGGTACAATCGCACAAGAAAAGGGTTTACGGCAAAAAAATAGTCTGCCCGGGGCATTATAAAGATGATATCTTAATAATTACATGCTGTTATTCCCAAGTGAGAAGTTATAAACATTACTGCATTGCTAATAAATAAAATATTTTTCTAAGTTAGGTTTTTTTGTGGCGTACCTAAGTAGATAGATTATTTATGTATAGTCGCCAAAGTCAGACCAGTCTACTGTGTCTTAAATTTATATGCTTATTACTGTTTCTAGTATTCATTGTTGTTTGTTAATTTCATTAACCATACAGTTTTCCTGGAACATCGGTTACAGCGCCTTCTCATGAAAAATCTCCGATTCTTCATCACAACTATTCACGTCCCCACTGCTGGGGCACGGGTCTCCTCTCCTGCCAATGAAGGAAAGGTTTTTTTTTATACGTTTTTATGTGTAATGTTTTTATATAGGTATATTTTTTAAATCGATAGTATGCTTGAAAATAATAATTAGGTAGAAATACCTACAACGAAAATCTAGGTGTAGCTATAAATTACCGTAGATACAGTATACTGTTACCCGCTTTTGGCCTTTTAAACACGAGTGTACCCGAAAATTCAAGCAACAATCAGCACTGCATATCTAAATGAGACCAATGCAAATTTATATATACCATTCACCTTGCCGACTCAAAAACAACCAAATTGTATGACTTTTGTATGAATTTGACTGCAATTTGTGTTTTTGTTGCACTCGGGTGGTGTTCTTTCGTGTTTTATTAATGATATGTAAATGGCTCATTAAGATTAATAAAAATGATTTATTTCATTCTTATTTTGAGTTTAAACTCTGTAGGTGTCAGTTAGCAATGCGTTATCTTGAAGTAAAGTTATGTTGCAATCTTTTTAGGCGAATTTATATTTTAAATTCAAAGAAAATAAAAAAACTGTCTACCTAATTATTAGCCGGTTACTTTTCATCATAATTTATAATTAATTTATAAAATACACTCACGGGCAGTGAAAAGGTTCCACTGAGAAAAGCACTAAATTACTCCTAAACGGAAAAGTCTAGCTTAATGTTGCTTTCTGCAACATTGAAGTACATTTAACAGGGCATCAGGGGAGAGCAGAGGGATATTATTATTTTAAGATAATGATAATATTTTATTTAAATTATAAATTAAATGATTGAAAAAATTGGGGTTGTTTGACGGAATTTGGTGGGTGGAACGTGAGTGTAGAAGAGCATTGACATCGCCCAACTACCTATGTGAATGTGAGATACATCGGAAAAGGTTCTGCTTTATCTGCGTTACCTAATGATACACTCGGGAGTAATGAAAAAGTTCCAGTCAAAATAGCACCAACTTATTCCTTCCTAAGCGGAAAAGACTAGCTTAATGGCATTGTCTGCAGTATGTACATTTAACAGCGCATCAGAATATTATTAACTAAAGCGTAAATTTTAAATTCAAATTTTAAATTAAATATTTTCAAAAATTGGAGCCGTTTGAGGTCGACATGTCGTAAGTGGAACTATTTCATTGCTCGTGGGTGTATTTGTCCAAACAATTTACAAGTCGGTCGTGAGTTACAAATTAAAGTGCTTACATGATGGCCTTTTATTATAATTTCAGTAAAAATATCCTTCACATTGAGTTTAAAGAGAAACTACAAAATAAATACCTCAATAGGAAAACATCGTGAGGAAACCTGCATATCTAGATCTAGCACATCTAGATATGTGAACCCACCAACCCGCAGTGGACCAGCGTGGTGGGGAAATGGTCTTCTTCTATCGTAGGAAGGCAGTTTAGACTTTGGGGATATGCACAACGGTTCCACTCGAGCGAGCCAGGTGTAGGTACTTACACCCCCACAGAAAATATAATAGAATAGAATAGAAGTCCTATTGGCGCGATCGAGGTAGCTCTATCAGTCTCCCCCAACAAAGTGGCGTAAATTCAAAGTGTAATATTTTACGAGCGTCCCAGTCTTTCCTACATTATCGCTGTGCGCTGATGGATCATAAACTGGGCACAGCTGTCCGGCAAAAGTGGATAATTCGATATTTTTTGCCAACAAATAAGTGGCGTACTACGTTATGTCCCATCGATGGAAAGTATTTAAGAGTCTTTGTGACGTAACGGATAAAGTATCGGCTCTCGCTCTAGGGGCTGTGGGTTCGAATCCTGCCATGTACAAATGAATTTAAGAACAAATTATTCTTTTCTTTAGAAATAACAAATTATTTCTTATATACTTAGCATTACGGTCGTAAGCATATGAATGTAATATTGTATTGATACGTTTGATTGGCTAAGAAACATCTACACTTGGCCTGTTCTAATAATATGTGGGGACATCTCACCCACAGCCACCAGATCCCAAGCTAGGCAGAGCCTGTAATATGGGTATCAAACAACTGATATATCTCGACACAGATAGATACACATTATATACATACAAACACCCACGACCAGAGTGCAAATATCTTTCATAAAAAAAAATACCAGCCCGGCCGAGAATGGAACCCGGGACTTTCGGCCTAGCAATCCGAGTCGCTAACCACTACACCATTGGTCGTTTCTATTTGCAGCAAGTGCAGGCTGCAGGAAGCGACAACAAAACAAGCGCGACCTCAGCGTGGCCCACACGCGGTTATTAATAACCACTCTCACCTTCAATATATTATCCAAAATTATCACGTCTCGCGCCCGCCAGGTGTAAGGCATAGGATGTAGCGGTCTCGTATAGTGGAAAATAAAGACGAATTTTGAAACATCCCCGAAAATCCTACCTATATAAAAAAGTTTTTTCATAGCAAAATGTTACGTGACCGTCAAAGTTGGTGAGAGTTGATATGAGATGCTATACCTACTTCAATCGATGCATCCGTTTCGTACGATGCTGATAGGTAGACGCTATCGTTTTGTATCAATATCTCTACATATAACTAATAATGAAATCAATGAGGCGTCAGTCAGGTGGATTCCATCTCACATTGCATATTAAATATATCCTACTCGCTCTTACATCGCACATCTAAGCGCGCATGGGTTGATTCACGTCTCTTTCGCACTAAGAAATAATTCTCTACTTACTACCTGCTTATTAATGTCAACTGCCAGACCGACACAATTAAACCTTCTAGGTTTCGTGTCAATTGATGTAATTTATAATTTAAGATTTTATACATAATAGATAAATAGATGTAGCGGTGCAAGCTGAGGCGCGGGCCTATTTATTGCTGGACAACGCATTCTCTTATTTTGTATAATTTAATTTTATAGATATTTCTGGTTTGTAAATTATTAGTTCTCTTTTACACATAATGTGTTTGTGGTGCTAGATACCGAAAAAAGATTTTTATCTTTTATAAATCGCGAATCGCTCGCAGCTTGCGGCGCACACAAGAGTGCAACACTCTGCGTTGTACGGCCATGACAGTGCCGGCGACCAGAATACTTGGACACAGGCTGACTCACGCAGTCTGGCGCTAATGTTAACAGGGCCTCTAGTACGGGTTTTGCAATTTACGTAAACGAAAAAAGTTTTGGTTTTCCTCTGTCACCTGCATAGATTTTCTGTCAAAAGTTTCATGATAGTTTTCGCTAGAGGCGCCAGTTTGTATGCGAGAAATCTGAATCTTTTATAGTTTTCGACAATCTATCAAACATGTAATAGACGTACAGGAGTATTGAAGACTGGCTAGGCGTAACATTTCGTATCCTGTACCTAGGTGGACACCAGCGCTATGGCCTACCATAGCATCGAGCTGAACTTGAACCCAACCGGGTTTTTTGAGAGTTTTTTCCGGTGCTGAATCAGCAATGATTTTGTTTTCTTTCTGTATAATAACCGATAAATTTTGATAAAGTACCGAAAACGCGTTTTTTTAGATTAGTCCAATGCACATACTAAAGTTTGAATCCTATTATCACTTCCTCAGTAACACCCAAGGTTAACTGATGAAAATGATATCATTAAGTTTAGTCTGTTTGTTTGATGAGTATCACTAGGTTTGCATTTTTAAAATTAATATTTATGTGCAATACACACTGGCGAGCAAAGAAAAACTTCCACTCACAAAATGCCAACACCAAAGGACGCCATTTTTTTATACATTTAATTTATAATTTTAACAAAATATTACCCTCAGCTCCAATTTCTCCATAGTCGGTTAGATCGTAACCAGGGAAAGGTTGATCAATTATACGTCATCTCCATATAAAATTCTTGACAGATGTGTCAAAAGTCAAGCAATAATCCCTAGTTATGCTCTAACCCACTAAGGAGAAATTGGAACTTAAGCTAGTCTTTTCCGTTTCGGAGTAATTTTGTGCTATTGTCACTATTAGTCACTGGAACAAGTCGAGTTCCTACAAATATCTATCTTTAAACAAATATCTGCCTCAGCCGGGTATCGAACCCGGGACGTTCAGCATGGCATTCATTATTTCATAATAAGTATTTTCTTATTAATTCCAGTTAATTCCGCCCCGCCCTTTACTAGATTCGGGCCGGGTCCCCGCGGTCCCTCGCGGTGAAGCCTGAGTAGGTAAGTACAAAACGACTTAATATAATAATAAAAAAATCCCCAGAGCCCACTTTCAACGAAGTTAGCTGGAATTATTTTCGTCGAAAAAAAGAGTTTATTCTCGGAGAAAAATAAAAGAAATTCCGCCTCTTCGGAAAGATATAAAACTCGGGGGACGTTCTTTAGGGTCCCCTAATTAATTTATTTTTCAGTCGATTTTAGTTTTTACGAGTTAATTGGCGCCTTCGTCTTTTTTTGCTATCTGTCCCGCGACCGACTAACGAATTTCATTACAATGGCCGAGCGTCGATAAGTTGTTTAATATTACTATCTATTATAACATAACACAGTACTAAATAGTGTCAGAATAAATCTTGTGACCGCTGTTTTGATCGACGTGGCGTGGCGGGGGCACTGATGATTATATTATTATTATTATTATTATTATTAACACCGCCAACCAAAAAAAAATTGCATGTATGCATGCATACCTTACCTACATAAAGCGAGTGATTCACTATACATTAATTGTACTCACGTGATGGGCCACGAGCCGCGAAATAGATGGATGTTTGATACTCTTTCGCGGGAATACGTTTTTTTTTAATGAAAGACAACCGAATGCTTAGTTGTTAGTGATGCGATACCGAATTAGTTTGATCACAGAATAATAACTAGTAACTATCGATATTATTTAAATTAACCACTCCAAAGTTAAGTCTTGAACTCTTGACACATAACCCCTTGACTGTCGAGGAACTGCGTTTTTTTGCAAAATACCCGACAACTGCGTACTTTTTTGTAAAATTTATGCGGCTTATAGCTTTAACTATGAAAAATAATCTTAGAATACACAGAAATACAAGGCCAAAATGACATACTCTCTTTACAAATTTGAAGCTGTAACATGCCAGCTGTGTGAAAATAGGCCAACGACATTTGCATACTTTTAAGAGGCCGACGTATTTGCATTATGATCTTAGAATTTCACGCAAAAAGCCTGCGCCCGGAATCTCAACGGGCAAACAATTGCGAAAATGATAGACGAAAAAAATGTTTTTCATTACCATTCGAGTTTACAAAATGGCGGACGCCTGACGGACGAAACAAATTAACATAACTAAGCGTACCCGCGGACCTGTGCTCAAAGAAAACCCGCTCGCGACCCTGTCCCAACCGATCATCAACGAGGGTAGATCTGGATCCATTCCTAACCGATCTGCTTACTTATAAAACATACAACAAAACTCGTATTTGAATTAAAATAATAGGACTCTTTGTGTCAGTTAAAATAATGTATTATGAGTTAAAATGTAGTTTAGAAGTCAAAATAAGTCAATTATTTATTTAATTAAGATTCAGGTACACATGTTATGTCCTTGGGAAGACTATAATAATAATTTAGTTTTACAAAATCGAACTAGGTACATGGAAAATTCGGCATTTTATTTGGGAAAATACACAGAAAAAACTTTCAACGCAAAGCAATTAACTCACGGGCAAGCAGATGGTCTACTAATAATCACCTGGCCGTTATTATCTTGGAGCAGTTTTATCTAGTGTAGTCAAAATATACCATAACATGGATCACCATGGCACCATCAGCTTAATAGTCATTCTTAGATTATCAGCTCGCACAGAAATTCCCGGTTCAAATGATCCGTCAGGACCCACCGTTGGGAAGTCCGCTTTCAGCGACTTAATTTCCCCGCCATTAACTTTAATTACCCCACATAAAATTCTATTGTTTTTGACGTTTTTGTCGGTTGCAGTTTCGAGATGCTTCGGCAAAAAGTTGCCAGCTCATTTAAGCTATTCAAACGGAAATGACGTTTCCACCAACTTTTTAGAGGTCTGTGGGAAAAAACCATGAAAAAACACATTCAGAGATGCAAAGCAGTGCTTGTTGAGCTTGAAAACGATTAACACTGAGGCAATCCGGTTTAATAGCAGATTTTATTATGATTAAGCTAGGAAAACTGAATTAGGTTTATAGTATAAGAATATTAATAAGACATCAACATATTTTTTTCTTTTTTCACTCCTTATAAACTAATGTAAATTTTATCGCACCTTCTGTGGTTTGACTAGAAAACGCTTATTTATAGCATGAAGTCCCCCCTTTGTAGGTACGTAGGTAGGTGTTTTATTTTTTGGTAATAAATAATTAAATTAATAAAAATACTTACTTCAGATGTTTTGAAATTTACCTTTTGTATTTAAACAACATTAATGTTTGTCGTCGAACAACATTTATGTTTCTAGCAACGTAAGACGTTGTAATTGTACTGCGATATGTTGAAAATACAATATAAGAACCTGTGAGCAAAATACGATAAGTTAAAAGTAAAAAAATCTTATATTAAACTTTATTATTTACCATTTATTTTTAAAAAAACTAGGCTGCCGCCCTATTTGTCTTAATTTTACGACTTAACCGCAACATGCCTAGTTCTGTTGACCACGAACAAAACACGCTCAAAATTACTTTTACTTAATAGGAAAAGAAAAAGAACTATAAATTAAAAAAACAAAACGCAAACGAGTCACACCTTACTTTATGACAGTTTACGAATAAGCTACGTGGTTTACTTAAAAACCAAACTAATATGGCCCGCCACTTCATTATCTTGTGCTTTAAGTCCAAGTAATAAAGGTCACAGCCGGATAGTTTCGGAGCAAGTTTAAATTGCTCATGTTTCAGTTCATAGCATGATATGTCGCGTAAAACTTCATAAAAGTTGGGGCTGTGAGGTTCCGTGAGGCATCAGATAAAGATGTTTAAAAACCGTGGATTAGGGAGGACATTTTGGTCTCCACATGTCGACTCTTTCATTCAAATACACACACGAGCACTGAAAAAGTGCTACTTAAGAAATGCCAATACCAAATGACCCCAATTTTTTACATAATATATATTTAATTTAAAATTTGAACTTTTATTTACCACAAGCTGCTGTTCCCGCGCGCTTCGCTTCGCCTTAAAAAGTTTTCCCGTGGGAATTTCGGGATAAAAAGTAGCCTATGTTCTTTCCCAGGGTCTAGGGTGTATACCAAATTTCATTCAAATCCGTTCAGTAGTTTTGGCGTGAAAGAGTAACAGACAGACAGACAGATAGACAGACAGACAGACAGACACAGTTACTTTCGAATTTATAATATTAGTTAGGATTAGGATTAGGATTATTCTGATGTATTTCTTTTCTGTACAAGGCATCATTAAGATAGAGAAGTAATTTTGTGCTGTTGTCACTGGAATATTTTCATTCCTCGCTAGTTTATTTTAACTTTAACTTACTTATGTGGGGTGCGTGTAAGTACCAGCTATATGTACTTTGTATATTTATATGCTTGGCCTATGATAACTTACTGACTGGTTAAGTGCCAATTTCGCCATAGTGGGTTAGAGCATAACCAGGGATTATTGGTTGACTTTTGACACATCTGTCAAGAATTTAATATGGATATGACGTATAATTGATGAACCAATCCCTGTTTACGATCTCACCGACTATGGCGAAATTGGAGCTAATCCTTGCACCACGGTGAATATAAGATCTATACAGTATAATAATATTTGTATTATGTATAGTATTCCGATAATTTATAGGTAGGTACGTCACTCAGGAAGGCTCCTTCCGAGCCCACAAAATTGTGATCCCTATCCTTTATTTCCACAAAAAGCATGTCACTAACTAATCCGGTTTATTCTTAGCCTTTTTATGCACAGGGTTTTATGTGTTTGCACAGAGCAGGGGAAGCCATGGAGCTGCTAGTGTGCGCGATAATTTATTATTTACCAGCCGAGGCACGCTAATGTCGATGGAGCACTACGGTTTCTCGAATTTGAAACAGACAACCTCTGAAGATATGAGAGAGTGTGGAGTGAATGAGGATATGACAGAGGATAGGGTAAAATGGCGTGACATGACGCGCAAAGCCGACCCTAAATAATGACAAGGCTAGGGAGAAGAAGAACCTCGGTGGCTGCTACACGGGTTCGTTATATATCGACGTCGATAAACTCGTTTAATGAGCGTTCCGCTGTATTTATATCGATATCTGAGGTTTATCTAGGTCGATAACGAACCCGTGTAGCGGCAGCTGGGCTATTGTGTATCAGTATTTTATATGTATCGATTGCCAAGCTAACAGCAATAATTAATTTCGAGAAACGGTATATATATATATGTATATTATAAAAAAATAAGCTTAAAGCTCAAGAGCGTTTTTCAAAAAGTGCCGGGTCAATCCGGTAAACATTAAAATGTTACTTTAAAAAACTAGGATTACATTTCACTGCTTAAAAAAATTAATACAATAACATAAAAGTACATCAACGCACTTAAAATAAGGTATGCATAATTGTAGGCGTTTTATACGATTAATGACCACATAGCAAGTATATCTTCTAAACTAGGAAAGAACCTGTGTCTTAGGGATACTTAACATAATTTTAGTTGCCTATTCGTGTATGGTGGGTACTAATTATGTACGTTAATATTTAGCACATCTAGATATGTGAACCCACCAACCCGCAGTGGACCAGCGCGGTGGGAAATGGTCCAAGCTTAGGAAGGCAGTTTAGACCTTGGGGATATGCACAAAGGTTCAACTCGAGAGAGCCAGGTGCAGGCACACCCCCACAGAGAATAGAATAGAATATTTCAAATCGAACACTGAAACATAGTGGTCTAGCCGATGTTAGCTTTAGTTAAATTACGATAGGAAACAATGGTTTGCGGAGCTCGGAATAAAAAATACAGAGCCGATAATTGATCGGTTTTAGTTTTATCAGACAGGAAATTAGAAAATTGCAAAGTATGTAGCTTATGAATAAAAATAGTCTGTATGTGAAATTTATTAATGATTTTTACTATATCAAGTGACAGGTTTAATCGTTGGGGGCCTAACAAGATAGATATTATTAGATATACAAAATAATAATACCTATATGACTGTATAGGTTAATTTCATAAAAAGAGTAATAATTTTGGTAAGTTAGAACTCTATGATAATTTTATAAGTAAGTAATGCAAATTAAACTTGACTGAAATTTGTCCAAGAATAGTGATAAAGAAGTGTGTTTTCGTCGATTTCTTTGTATTAATAAGGTAGTTTTCAATTTTTGATAAACTTTAAATTGTAAGGGACAGGTTCATTCAGCTTCACAAATTAACTAAACATCATCCGCAGCTTCTCACAAAATTAAAAAAAAAAAAACACGCACTCACGCCTTGTACTAATGTACTCCCTTGCGGGGTAGGCAGAGGTGCGTTGCTGCACCCACTTTTCGCCAGAGCGTTATGTTAGTCCCAATGTAATAGGGGGCGGGCCTATTGCCATTTTACGGGCACATCCAAGACCTGAGAACAAATATCTGTGTTTAAACAAATATCTGCCCCAGCCGGGAATCGAACCCGGGACCATCAGCTCAGTAGTCAGGGTCACTAACCACTACGCCATTCGGTCGTCAGTTTCTCATAATCGTAACTATACGGCGAAATACTTAATTAATTACTTTTATACGAACTAAAATATTTTGATCAAATTTTTAATATTTAATATTTTTAATAAATGGGCTCATCTGTTGCCGGAATTTAGTGGCTGGAACTTTTTTATGGCGCTGGAGAGTAGTAAGTAACTAACTAATGAAAACAATACACTTAAAAGAGTTCAGAGTCACCATTTCTCATACGGAATCCCCAGACTGGGTAAATAAATTGCACAGTTAATTATGGTAGCATGCACTCGAAGCAGGGGTCACTCTATATGACGAAAAACGAAGTTTCGACTCTCTCTCGTGCCGATTAGAAAGAAAGAAAGAAAGAAAAATACATTTATTTGACACACTGGGACACAATAATAAGACAGAAATAGAAACAATAACAAAATAACGAGAATGCTTAATACAGAACAAACAAAACAAACAAATAAAGAATGCTGTCCAGAGTGTCAAAACGGCACCAGCTCAGCATATGCTGTGGACAGTGAGGCCACAGCGCTGGTTTTCAGCTGGCCCTTGAGTTGACCTCAGTCACGAACGCGAAGTTGGTATTATATATGTATTACATGACAGCTCTCGTTCGTAAGCTTTTCGTCAGTATAGAGTAACCCTCTAGGGTGGAGAAAAAACCAAGATGGCGCTGGTAGTGCCGCACGCGACCGCCTTCTGATTGATTTTCCCTGCGAGAATTGTGGCTGGCTTTTTGTCCAGGAGGGTTAGCACGACGCGCAATTACGACGGGATATAAGTTTTGCACCGCGCTCACTCACATCGCGCAGCCTCAAAGGCGAGCGTGATTGAGAACTTTTATCACATCTTAATTGCGCCCCGTGCTAGCCCTGCAGCGGGCGCGGTGGTGCGGTCATGACATATCAAACATACACTCATGAGCAATGAAACAGTTCCAGTGTCAAAGCACCAAATTACTACTAAACGGAAAAGACTAGTTTAATGACGACGCCGCCGTCTATTCAAGTAAATTTTAACAGCACATCTATCAACTAAAATCGTTAATATTCTGATCAAAATCAAAATTAAATGTTTTGAAAAATTGGGGTTATTTGGTGTCGACAATTTGTAAGTTGAACTTTTGATTGCTCGTGAGTGTAGGTACAGTAAGGTGCAGATAAACCTGACTTCCCTCAGAAGCATTGTTAGTATGAGAGGGGGTTCAGGTTTCTTTGCACCTAACCGTACTATGCCTATGTAGTGATTTTTTAAAGGTACAATTGAAATTTCTGAACACCATCAGTTCATACCACAATAGCACAAATTCATAGTCTAAAACACTGTAAAATTAAAGATTTCGTACAGTTTCAACCTAAAGATAAATAAAACAGATAATAGGGACGTGAAATATTAGCCATAGAGCAGAAAACGCCCAGTAGTTGTTGCCAACGAACTTAGGCACACTTTCGAATGAGCTCTAGGTAGTAATTTATTTGTAATTTTTTTTAACAAACGAGGTCTGATTATGTCTCTCGCAAATTTCCGATACTGATACGGTTAGCCGATTTTTATAATATATGATTATATGAATACATTCGAGGTAACAATACCTATGATCCAAAAAAACAAATCGAAAATCGGTTCAGCCGGTTGGGAACTTAATAACTTAAAACACCCCTCTTTTTCCGTCAGGGGTTAAAAACACTGGTAATTGTGTTTTTGACAAACACTACCATCGTTAGTGGTAGTGCTTGTCTTCAAAAGGATTGGAAGGAAGGAAGGAATTAGGATTTGTATCCAAAAATTATCGACGGTTAAGAAATAGTGTTTGCTATAAAGTCACGAAAATAAAGAGTGCGATTTTGCAAAGACTTATCATTCTCAGTTATTTAACTTAAAGTAGATAAAACTAATTTTTAAAATAAAATGCAGACTGATGAATGAGAATCTCTATTTAAGAGATTTGTTCTTAAACAAAGCTAATAATTCGCTTTAATAGCGGCTTGAACTATTTGTTAGGATTCATTTCCGTTTTCATGACTGTCAAACTATGAAGTCCTGACATCAAAGAGTGCGATTTTGCTAAGACTTTTTATGATCATCAGTTATTTACTTACTTTTACATACATTTTAAAAATAAAATATCGATTGACTATGGATTTTTAACGGATATGTCCTTTAATAAATATAACAGATCGATTAAATACGATGTTAAACAATTAATTAGGATCCACTTCCGTTTTCAGGTCTTTGTAGATGAACTGTACATTCCATGGCACATAGTTTATTTTCTCTATGGCACATACAAGCGGCATGTTGGCAGCACTGTTTGTGACGGAGGGTTGGTAATGCGTTTTGTTTGTTGCAATAGTTCGCTTATTTCTGAACGTGCCTCCACCTATACAAATGGTCACGTTTCCGGTTCCGTGATAAACGAATGCTATTCGCTGTCACTGTAATTAGTTATGCTTTTTAGCTTGTTTTAGCACTAGTTTGCGCTTAGCTAATGGCCGTTTAAATCCGTGTTCCTCTGGCTTGTTTTGAAATATCGTTTTATGATGATTTGTACATTTTTGTGTGTTAAGGTCCTAGAGTTTAGTGCCGGTTTCCCGATCATGGTTCCGAACTCATTTTGACAAACTTAATCAGATCCGAAGACAAATAAGATTCGAATTATTTTGATTATGAAAATTATGATTATGGAATGACTTCGACAGTAATTATAATACTTCCTAAACGTTCACCCTTTTGAGTTGTCGACAGGCCTCTAGTTTTATAATAAAAAAATGCCTATAATGTTTTCAGATATTTCCTAAATTTATTTTACACCAGTTAATTTGACAAACTGCGCTATTTACAAAATTCAAATGTTGCTCAAGCACCCATAATAAAGACTAATGTGTGTAAATAAATACAGGAATCCCATTAATAATCGTCTTGGCATATTTCAACACAATTTCAACATCATCGTCTGACGTAGAACAAAACTTCTACCACTGATATTTTGTAGGTAGGTAGAATTAATATACACTCACGAGAGTGACGAGCAAATAAAAAGTTCCAGTCAGAAAAGCACCAAATTACTCCTAAACGAGAAAGAATTACTTTAATTACGCTGTCACCAATATTAAAGTACATTTAACAGCGCTTCAGAATATTAGGTAGGTAGGTACTTGGTGGACTAGGCCTAAACCCTTTCTTCATTGGAAGGAGACCCGTGCCCCAGCAGTGGGGACGTAATGGGTCGTGATGATGATGATGTGATGAGGTACTTACATCACAAAATGTAAAATTCGTGTTAAAACTTTAATTAAGTAAATATTAAAATTGAGGCCTTTTGGAGTTGGCATTTGGTAAGTGGATCTTTTTTATAGCTATTGAGTGTTTTGGCTACTAAACTCCTGTCCATTAAAAACGGAGAAAAACATCTTTGGTCGCTTACGTTACGGTCACGGTATCAAAAGAGAGGGACACAAACAAATTGTAAATCTTTTAAAAAGTCCGGCGTTGGCACAATAATTCAATGCGGCCTAAACCGCGTTTCGTCCATAAATCTAGCCGTGGGCATTTTGGCATACCGGCCCGCGGCCCCGGCCAAGGCATATGAAAAATCAAACGCAGGGTATGAACCCGCCGTGATATATCGCTACTGCTTATTATTTTTGCCCATTAAAATTATGAATTGCCCGATTTTTTCGGCCCGGCTCGCATTTGGCACCATGCCTATTCGTACCCCTATACGATTTTATTTCGGCCGGCGTAAACTATAAATCATTTTTTGCATTAAGTAATTGAATTTATGAGCTGTTTATTGCTTTGGGAAATCGCTGTTAAATGACTATTATGATATTTCGTTTATAGGTTTTTTCGGTTGTGATTTTTATAACTATTGCGTTATAACAATGTTTTGTAACAACTAGTGGATGGGTTTGTATTGCTTTTGTGATTTAGCGGTAGTTAAATTGTGTTTTATTGTGTTCGTATATGAAAATACTGGGATTTTCCGGTTTTTGGCAACCGGATGGGATGAAACAATTTGGATTATAGTACTGGCCAAGCCTTTGAATAACCTGACTGAAGCTTCTCGGCATTAAAATATCATCTTACGGTACCATCGATTATATTTTCGTTATTGATAATTTGATTTAAGTGAAGTGGTAACTGTACCAACCACATTACCTATATATTAATTTATTTAAACACAATAATAAATAATTGTATTCAAAATACATAGGTAATAAAAAAATGGAGAGATTTAAACTAAACTAGTATACAAGGGCAGATTTATATTGTGAATTATGATAATGGTCACAATATTTTTACATAAAAAATTGTACTTAAGAAAACATAATTTTGTTTTAACTTCATATTATAAATTATTACCAAAGTGAAAGTTTGTAACTATGGATTGATTGTTGGTGGTTTGTTGCGCTTTCACGGTAAAACGTATGGACCATTTTTTATTAAATTTCACAAGTATATTTTAAGTAAACTAACAATTCTCAAATTCACTTTTTTATTCCGGAATTCCCACGGGAATGCCCTTTAAGCTGAAACGAAGTACCTATAAGGAATGAAAACCTCTCAGAATACTTATGAAATACGCCCGCCGTCACCCAGTCAGATAAGTTTAACAAACTTCTGTAGGACAACGGCACAATTCTGTCAATCATCACGACAAAACTGCAACGTTGGGGGTCTCTCTAGTTTACAAAAAAACTGAGGCGATAATCACAACTCTATCTCGTTTCATTACACGTATAATTGCATGGCTCGAGCTCCCGGTCGTTCGTTTTTTGACAAGGGCCTGTAGTACGAGTTTTGCAATTTACGTAAACGAAAAATGTTTTGGTTTTCTTCTTGTTCAATCGTGTAAATGCACTAAGCTAACTTCCTCCAGTGTTTTGCTACTCTTATTTTTTTGGTTTTCTTCTGTCATCTGCATACATTATCTGTCAAAAGTTTCATGACAGTTTCCGCTAGAGGCGCCACTTTGTACCCGATAAATATGAAACTATTATAGTTTTCGAAAAATTATCAAACCTGTACTAGACGTAATGGTAGAGTGACCCTCCTGACGCGTAGTATCAAAATCGGATCACATATCTGTGCTAATTAGCCCGGCCGTGTACTGTCGCATTCACTCATTTTCGCAGAATTATGCACTCTCACAACGAGACATGTTATTTGGAACAGACATGAGTGAGATGTGCCATTAATTACGTGACACACTTAAACAGAAATCTGAAGGTTTTATTAACGATATTTTTGTGAAAGAAAGTAACCCACGTTATAAAATATAGGAAAAGCCAATACCTACCAAATATAGATAGCTGCCTCATAGTCTACGTAGCTTGTATTTTTTAGGGCATTTTGAAAAAATTTTGCCGTAGGGCTTTTAAAACTTGTTGAGTAGATTTTTTCCCTATTTTCCCAAAGTAGTTCGGAATAACCCCCAGAGTCATCCTCTTTTGGCTTATTGTTCTACTTTTGAAAAACCTTGTATTACTACTACGAGTATATGTTCGTGTTGGTACGCAGTAAACTTCTCTTCTACCTTATTCTCTATTCCGAGCGGCATAAGGACGACACTCCGGCGACAAGTAGGACGGAACGGAACTGTGGGGTTACTCTACACTGCCGAAAAACGAAGTTTCGAAGCGTTGCCGCGCGAGCCACGACTCTATCTCGTTGTATTAAACGTGCCAATTGCACAGCTCTCGTTCGTTTTTCGTCAGTATAGAGTGACCCCCTGCGCCGGTACATTTAGCGTGAATCATTGTACTCATCGCGATCAGGGCAATGAGTCTTTTTGCGTTTCCGTGAATATGTTTATTTTGTGACGGCAAACTTGTCACTGAGATTGATGGAATATCCGATGACTTAAAAAAACTGCACAAATGTTTAGTTTTACAAAACCTATCATTCAAAGTGTATAGTAACAAATCAAAATTTACAAATATTTTTCTGGAAATGTCTTTATAATTATTATTTTGAGTTCAATGTACATTTGATTGATTAAGGAGAAGTTCTCATGACGTACACAAACGTTTATACATTATAAAACCTTCCTAAAAATAAAAATGGGGAGGCATTTGCCCAGCAGCAGCAGTGGGTCACTAATATGGCTAGGTATGTAAAAAAAAACAGCTTTACTACCTATGTCTGGTGAAGTTTCAATAATAGTATGTGGGGTCATCTGACACACGGCCATCCGACCCCAAACTAGGCACCTCCTGTGATATGGATATCGGACTGCTTTTATATCTATACACATAGATATATACATCTATCAATGCGAGCTGATTTTCCGCATTTAGCCTCTAAGGTTAATTTATGCGTATAGATATATACAACTTTACTATACATATCAACATCCAAGACCCTTTTAAACAAATATCTGCCGCAGCCGGCAATCGAAACCTGGAGTCTGGACCTTCGGCATAGCAGTCAGGGTCACTATATAAACACTACACCTTTCGGTCAGTTTTGTAACTAATTTTAACGACTACCCTCCTCTGTTATGTGAAGGGAATATTTCAATAGGTCTGACAACCGTCACCGCTCCATTGGGCGTCCGTAAGTGCCAATTTCTCCATTGTCGGTTATCTAACCGTTCATCAATTATACGTCATCTCCATATAAAATTCTTGACAGATGTGTCAAAAGTCAACTACTAATACCTGGCTATGCTCTAACCGACTATGGAGAAATTGGCACTAAACCTTGTAACCCAACGAGTCACTGTCACTGTCTGAAATAATTATAATTACAGAGAGTGACAGCATGTATTTTACCCCACAGATAGCCATTCTCCAGACATTGTGAAGCAGACCCTTAGGGTAATAAATTTGGAAACTCCTGCAGATTCCTTTAAAAGTCAATAAACACATTTCCAGCAGCGACAATTTGCGAAAGAGCTCATTAAAAATTTAATATTGCAACATGCACGGTCGTAAAATATTAAATATATTTTGAAACAAGTCACAGATTGAAAATTCTCCTTGGAAAATTGTTGGCAAGATGCAGCAGGCAAGTTGAGTGTACTGTATTTTTTTAGGCTGTGGCCGCGATTATTGTTCTGAGGGCATTGTCGTTGCAAGTGGGTTGAAGACCGAGAGAGATGATTGATGTGTGGACGGCTCGCTCCATCTCGAATCACGTGTGACTCACGGGGTGACATGACTTATTTATTTATTTATTTAAGGCACATCCACAGTACATGTTACAATTTGGAGAGGTACTAATCTATAACATATGTACTAATTACAGATATCCTCAACACTTTACATACACTGGGTTTCAAAAATATGTATTACACTTGAAAATTGCAATAATAATGTAAATGCGTGAAAATTTTCACGAATTTCCAAAACTTGTAGAACAAAAACAGGTAGTTTGAATTGACCCCCTGTTATCCGTTTCGACTTTGTATACTTACCCTTTTGCAACATCTTTTGCATATACCTACCTACTTATTTTACACTTTCAGCTTACGTACATACATACCATAAACGTTTTTGTGCAACTTGCCTTCCTAGCGTGGAGATTAAGTAAAAAGTGTTCAGTCTTGGAAGAGGGCTGTGTCCTCAATGCTACATTTTAATTTTTAATAATGTCTATAGAACTACAGTCACCTTCTGTTGTCTTCGGGAAATACGAAAAGCTTATACCCTCTTATTATAAAACGTACATTATAGATTATAGATATCACTGGCTTGGAAACGGCTATAGTTAGTGCAGTGTTTTCATACAAATCGGTAGTCCGGTAGTTTAAAATAGAACTATTTTTATAATAATGGGGATAGAGGTTATATACAGGTGAGTCTTTCGTAGGTGCATAACCGGAAGTATGTTACAGAGCTCTTCATTCTGAACAACTTTTGTTGTAATGATGATATCAATCCACCCCTCACTAGGAATACCCAGATTGCTTCGTTACGAGGTGAAATGGCATACATTTGTCGTTTTCCGCGAAGTGCGATACAAACATTTAAATAGCCGTTGTGTGCGAATTGACGCGTGCACGATTCTTTGAATCTCGGTACAGCCGCACACATCAATGTTTATTAGAATAGAATATTTTCTATTTCAGACATAAATTTATGGAATCTATTAATTGGCTTTTAGTTGTCTTTTATTTGTGTCTAATTGTACTGATTTAGCTGTAAGTTTTCCTAATAGAGTAAAATAAATGTATACTTGTATTAATAACAATTCGACTCATTACCAAGCAAATTAAATCAAAATATGATTTTATCTAATAAGGTAGTATGTAGGACCTACAGAGTGGAATTTTATTAGTCTCGTTCCCGTGTCCAGATGAATATAATATATCTTGTTTATAAATATTATATTCTTTAATTTATTATTATCTAAAATCCAAAGATTGTCTGGTAGAGGTTGCTATAAGCAATAAGGCCGCCTTTTTGTACTGTTGTTATTTTTAAGTTTTATTTTGTATTGTTTCTTTTTTTTGGTGCAAATAAAGAGGATTGTATTGTATTGTATTGTATAATTATTATTAATAGAATAGAATACTAAATATTATACCCTGTTACTGACCAACTTTCATCATGTCACCAACTCTGAAAACCAAAAAATAACAGATGTACGAAGCTCAAGCTACATGTAGGCAGACTAGGGAGTAGTTATCTGTTATTTTTTCACAATTTCAGACTACGCATTACTACGTAGAACGCCAGATGCCATAATATAAAGCGCTTTTCGCTTCCGTACGCAACGGACGCATCGAATTCAGTAAGTAATCTTTGTATAGAAATGCACAAGTGCGTTCACTTCCAATGAAGTCAAATTGGAAATCCGTGACCGTTTCTCCATACATTTATGACTATCAGTTTGTTGCGCTGTGAAAGAACCTGTGTAGCCTAGTTAAATAAACCAAATTATCACCAGCCATCCCACAAAAGCCGAGACGGATAAATGCAAAAAAGCTACTTATCACACGGTCCGAGTCTAAGCGAAAATGCACAGTCAGTGGACCCCTTCCTTCAACACTCTTTTCATCGCGCCCCAAAAAGGGCCATTCACAGGTTGACGTCAAAAAGTCCACTTTCATTTGCATAACTACAAATTGGGCTGCAGCGACGTAGTGATGCGCCGTATTTCGCTTTTATCGATATTTTGTATCGTAATTTATCGATATACCGTATGATTTAAGATAGTTTCTTTGTCATAAGAATATTGTATCAAAATGAACTTAAAATTGAAACTTAAAATATCTAATTATACAATTTACAAATGGATCCCATGCAAGCTAAACGATAGATATTATACTAAAAGTTATAACTTACTGAAATAATTAAACAAGAACAAAGTCGTGTGTATTGGTGATAAAATAAAATTAGCAAGTACCTACCTATAGACACAGCACATAAGCAACCTAGGAATATTTTAGTAGGTAATTAATATGTAAGTTCATATATATAAGTTATTTTGTAGTGGCATTATGTTTAAGAATGTTGTGGATACTTCTAATGAGGCATATATACATATCAGAAGTTTATCAAAGTTACCTAAGTACCTACTTATTTACATTATTTAGTTCTGAAGAAATTTATTCCTATTGTTATTGTTCAATGTAATACGTAATGCTGTTGGTATTCATTAATAAAACACACAAACACTCACATCTTGTACTAATATGCACTCCCTTGCGGGGTAGGCTTTTCGCCAGTGTTTATGTTAGTCCCAATTTAATAGGGGGCGGGCCTATTGCCATTTTACGGGCACATCCAAGACCCGAGAACAAATATCTGTGTTTAAACAAATATCTGCCCCAGCCGGGAATCGAACCCGGTACCTTCGGCTCAGTAGTCAGGGTTACTAACGACTACGCCATTCGGTCGACTTAATAAATAAATAAATAAGCGATTGTATCGATACATAGACATATGACGGGCCTAGTTGCAGCTCTGCAGTGTTTGGGGACGTGCGAATTCATCAAAGATTCTATCGGGATTGGGTGGAGCGGCGTCGTGTCGGAAGGAAATTTACTGGTTACTACTGCCTTTTAATTTTATTTTCCTTATTAGGACTTTTATAATGTATTCAGGTTTACCTACATTTTATTTTGAGGCTCGACGAAAACAGAGTGTGTATACAGGCTGAAATTTCATCAGTGTTCTTCATACTTGCCGACGGCTGGCAATTCATCTCATAATCATTATAGTATAATGCAATGCAGGTTAAGTATACGTCATGAACTCAGGAAGTTCACTGAAAAAAAAACACCCTGTATAACCAGCTCACGGTGTCCAGCCAGCTATTGACAGCATTCATGAAACAATATTGCAGTCGAATCATTGACAAAAGAATAAAGAGGACCTGGCATAAAAATCGGTACTTAAAAATATATCGTCGTCTCTTTTTAACTTATTGGTGTTATCGTACGTAAAAAAGGACAACAGTAGTTTTGTCTTTGCCTAAAATTACAACATTGCGATCGGTCGCCATGTTGATTGACCAAGATTGACATCCAAACACAAGGTACTTCAGCTGGCAAACAATTTGTTTGTTTACATTTTTCAAGAAAAAAGCCGCCATTTTAATTGACAACAAAGTTTAGGTAAGCGCATTTTTTTCGTTGATATGGCATGTCCTCTCTTTATTCTTTTGTCAATGAGTCGAATCTATTCAGCTTTTTAAACACTTTTCCGCCGCACTGTACGCTGGAAGTGCCAAATTACGCAGTCGTACGTTCCCTTTCATCTTTTCACGGTGATATACCTACTGTGAATTATTCATCGCTGACCGACAGTGCTCCACGCGATTGTACATTTTCTCCTACAGTTCACTTTTGTATCTATAGGTATACAGGGTGCTTTTATATCTATAGTTCTATACAGGGTGTCTCAGGACTCTGTGACTCAGGGGGGAAGGGGATTTGGCTTATCCAATTATAAACATTGAATCTCAGTGAAATTTTCATAATGGAAAAGCCACTTTTGTTTACCGAATTTCTAAAAGTCGTAGAAGAAAATTTGTCCCGAATAACTCCCTGAGTCACCCCCTTTGCAAGCGAGGCGAGTCGCTGGTGTTAGGTGGAGGGAGACCAGAAATACAGCCGAAGATAGGCGGAAGTGGCGGACGTTAGTGGAGACCCCTGCACCTCTGGGGTGCTATAGAACTGCAACAACAACATGTTATATCATCATCATCAGCAGCAGCAGCAGCCTATAGTCCACTGCTGGACGCAGGCCACCCCCAAAGCACGCCACTGGATGCGATCTTTAGCTTTCCGCATCCAATCATAACCAGCCACCTTTCGCAAGTCGTCACCCCATCTAGCCGGAGGGCGTCCCACACTACGTTTGCCTAGTCGCGGCCTCCACTCCAGAACACGTTTACCCCATCGGTCATCGGTTCTTCATGTTATATGTTATATGGATTGGGATATCTCGAGAACTATCCGAGGCCACCCAGACAAATGCGTAGGAAGCGCATACAAAACACGGAAATGAAACAAACCGCCGTAGTAATAATAATTATTAATATTCAAACAAAATCACGCGCTGACCAGTGGCGCCTACGCATAATGGTGGGCCTTGAAAATACTGTTATCACTGTTGCATCTCATTACGTATTTACCTACTGAGCTAGTGGTTATATGCACCGACGGTTACTCTAGCTTGACAAAAACATAAAGAGTCAGAGCTTTCACGCAACCGTTAAGTTTTTTGACTCAGTTTTTTATAAAGAGAAAATAGAGAGACGTAGTTATACCGCAGTCCTAGGTACTAGACTAGGTGAAAAGTGCATAATTTTCAATAGAAAAAAAAATACTCCCTACGTAAGTATTGTTATGAGCTTTTGACGATTGCATTTTCTAGATAGTAACTGAACTGTACCTAGTCTAAAAAATGCTTATTATACGAAATAGCCGTACGGCTCATAAACATATCGTTAGTAAAAGCAACGCAGGAAAAAAATATCACGTTTACTTTTAATTTTTAATCGTAGACTGCAACCTCAAAACTGCCAACTATCGACATCTAGTGGCGTGAGCTGGAACTAAACGACACAGCCGAGACAGTATAAAATACAAAGCTTCACCTACGGGCAATAAAACAATCATAATAACGCATATAAACGCATTTGCAGTGGCATTAACCTTGGCTGTGCATATGAAATGCGGAAACTGTGATAACTTGGCAGCCATATTAAAATCTTTCTGGATGTGCAAGCGCAGCGCACTATTAATGCCGGTTTTATTGCTGCAAATTAAATAAAACAACTTGTGTTGCTTATTATAAATGTAGAGGTATTTGTCATGATGAGTTTTCATATCAAATGTTTCTGTATAAATTCAGTAAAAAAAAAAAAAAAAAAACACGCAATCACGCCTTGTACTAATGTACTCCCTTGCGGGGTAGGCAGAGGTGCATTGCTGCACCCACTTTTCGCCAGAGTGTATGTTAGTCCCAATGTAATAGGGGGCGGGCCTATTGCCATTTTACGGGCACATCAAAGACCCGAGAACAAATATCTGTGTTTAAACAAATATCTGCCCCAGCCGGGAATCGAACCCATCGGCTCAGTAGTCAGGGTCACTAACCACTACGCCATTCGGTCGTAAATTCAGTTAGAGGATAGATAATGAACATAGAGGATGTACAATGTAGTAATCGTAGATTTACGGGCCTGGAGGGTTACTCTATACTGAGGAAAAACGAACGAACGAAAGCAGAGCTGTCGTGCAATCGGCAGGTTTAATAAAAATAGAGTCGTGGCTCGCGCAGCAACGCTCCGACCTCTAGTTTTATATAGAGTGACCCACAGCCATCACTGTCATACTAAACTTTACATTTACGCACGGGATATATCGATTATCGAGTAAGTGGGCTTCAATATACAGGGTGTTGCAAAAAGGGTTTACTAAGCCGAAACCTACATGTGCAGCATGGTATATCTAAGCCCGAAACAGAAATCAGAATTTGGAAATTCGCGAAAAAAAAAATTTATTTTCCATAGTAAAAAGTCACAACAACCGACCAACAATGTTTCTATGGAAAATGATTTTTTTTTTCGCGAATTTTCAAATTCTGATTTCTGTTTCATACCAATTTTGCAACACCCTGTATAATTATATTGAAGCCTCAACCGCTTCGTATTTGTAGTTCATTTACTTAAAGTTTTCTGAGCTTATCGTATTCGATTGTTGTAATGCTTATTAAGTGATCTAGCTGTCTTTTCAGCATTACACTCCACTTTAAAGGATTTTTCAGTTAGAATTGTACACTGAAAGAAAGCCTCAAAAAGGAGTCGAAGGGCAAACCAAAATCTTCATCATCCTTCCGTTCGGTCCGTAGTCCTTCACTGCTGGAAACAGATCTCTCCCAAGGAGCGCCACAACACTCTGTCCTTGACCTTCCTCCTCCAGCCACCAGCCTGTGACGTGACTTTTATTAATTTGACCGATGTTTGACAGGCGAACGACGCTGCTTCTGGATTGTTAATTGCTAATGTTCGGTGGTGGTAAACCCACTGTTCTAAAGGCGGCGCTCGTCTTCGGAATAATAAGCTATGCAATATTAGCGAGACGCATCGACAAACGTACATAGGTTGGCCTTTTACAAAAAACTTTGGTTTTTAGTTAGACATGGCTTATTTATGTACCTATTATACTTATAAATACGTAAATGCGTAATACTATAATAATATCTCTCTCCACCTCTTTCGTCCGAGATTCGTTTGAGTACAGACGTGCCATTGGTTAGTGCAGCAAATTGACAATACAAATTAAACCCTATACCATTATAATACGGTCATAATTAAGTTTGTCCGTAAATAAGTGAAAGGTGATTCGCAAAAATATCACAGCGCGACGACGACCTTGAAGTCCGCGAGTGAACAAGACGGAGTGACAACGGTATAATTGCCTTCTCGCTCCCCCACCGCTTGTAGCCATCGTGCGGTAGCCTGCCTACGCGCCTAACAGGTATTACCATAATTTACCTAACTAACGCTGGTACACTGCCATTGCCATTGCTACGCTGCTGTTTTTTATCGCGCCGCTTCACGCCTGCGTTCGCCTGCTGTCGCCCGTCACCTGCTTACGTATTATAGTTACGTACGTATTAGTACGCATACTAATATACCTACAAACTAAAGGATGAGCACTATGGACAGATCCGCTTCTGAATCTGAGATCAACCTAACTAGTCAGCCCGAAAAAACCCCGCCAAATTACGGAGCCTCTCGGTTCAAGCGCCCAAGGGAAGATGACTTTAAGCCTGAGTTGGTGCTCTTTAAAGACGAAATGAAAGCCATGATGACATCCTTATTTGGCACTCAACAGAAAGAACTACAAAAAATCACTGCAACCCAGAAAGAGATACAGCAAACCAACCTGAATATAGAAAACTCAATCTCTTTTCTTACCTCCCAAAATGAAGAGTTCAAAAATAAAATTGAGTTATTAGAGGGACAAGCAAAGGAAGACAGAAGATACATATCCGTGCTTGAGAGCAAAATAGAAGATTTGCAACGAGAGAATAGAAAGACAAACTTCGAAATAAAAAATGTACCGAAACAGGAAAGAGAAACTAAGGAAGACCTAATTGAAATGGTGCTATGTCTGTCAAAAAACATTGACTGTTCCATTAATAAAACGGACATAAAGGATATATACAGAGTTCGCGGAAAACGTGAAAATGCATCGAATACGCCGATTATTGTGGAAACTGATTCAACTCTGTTAAAGACAGACGTAATCAAGATGTGTAAGAACTTCAACATAAAGCACAAATCAAAACTATGCGCTCAACATCTAGGTTTGCGATCAGCTGGAAATACTCCTATATTTGTGTCAGATCACTTAACAGCCAAAGGATCTCGCCTGCACTTTCTTGCTCGTGATGTTGCTAAGTCTAAGGCATATAAGTTTTGTTGGACCTCTTACGGCAAAGTATACTTAAGAAAGGATGAAAACTCTCCTATTATACAAATTGTTAATGAAAGCCAAGCGCATAACTTATTGCAAATTTGACTAGTAGTCGAAATCTTCTTAGGTATACTTAGCTACTACAGTAATAACTATTTGCTATTAGTATCTATGTCATTTTTTACACTTCTGTCAAAGCAACTTTTGATATGCATGTATACTACACAATCACATTACACACACAATTATACACATACACACACACAATCACCTTACACACCCAATTATACATACACACACACAGAATCACCTTACACACACAATTATACATACACATACACACAATATCCCGGTCTAATTCACAAACTTGCTACCATATATTTATACAATGGATAATATCTTATATAATTTGCAAGCGATTGATGATGTTGAATTAGTAAAATCTGTCTCGTGCAATATTGATGAATTAAATAAACATATTGAAATTAAGGATACTGACTTAACTATTATATCACAGAACATAAGAAGCGTATACTGTAATCTGGAAGACCTTCAGGTATCCTTAGAAGGTCTTAACTTTGACGTTGATATTCTTGTACTAACGGAATGTCGACTTGATATTA